>NC_081180.1:245101022-245401022 GCF_029867415.1 Vicia villosa | reverse complement strand
TTCAAACCAAAGAATGTGGTGACTACAACAAGACCACTTCAATTGTTGCATATGGATCTATTTGGTCCATCAAGGACAAGAAGCTTCGGAGGTAATGTATACGCTTTAGTTATTGTTGATGATTATTCTAGATATTCTTGGACTTTGTTTCTTGTGCAGAAAAGTGATGCTTTTAGAGCCTTTAAGAAGTATGCAAAACAAATCCAAAATGAAAAATCATTAAAGATTGTATCCATAAGAAGTGATCATGGTGGAGAGTTTCAAAATGCATCGTTTGAAGAATTTTGTGAAGAACATGGTATCTCTCATAATTTTTCAGCACCAAGAACTCCACAACAAAATGGAGTAGTCGAAAGGAAAAATAGGTTTCTAGTGGAACTTGCAAGAACAATGCTTAGTGATGCAAATCTTCCTAAATATTTTTGGGCGGATGCGGTTAGTACGGCATGTTATGTTGGAAATCGAGTAATCATTAGACCTATCTTAAAGAAGACTCCATATGAACTCTTCAAAGGAAGAAAGCCAAACATTGCTCACTTTCACATTTTTGGATGCAAGTGCTTTGTTCTAAACAATGACAAAGACAATCTTGGTAAGTTTGATGAGAAATCCGACGAAGGTATATTTCTTGGTTATTCTCTTTCTAGTAAAGCATATAGAATTTATAATAAAAGAACTTTAACTATTGAAGAATCTATGCATGTATCGTTTGATGAGACTAACACTTCCAAAGAGGAAATAGTTGTTTGTGATGATGATGATCCTTTAGATTTACCCCCGGAAGAACCTTCAAATGATACAATTGTGAAGGCACCGGAAGAACTTTCAAATGATACAATTGTGAAGGCACCGGAAGTACAACAAGAAAGTGTACAACAAGAATCAAACACCAATGATCTACCAAAAGAATGGAGAACTCATAGAGATCATCCTATTGATAAAGTTATTGGTGATATTAGTCAAGGAGTTGCAACAAGATTAAATCTCAAAGATGCTTGCTTACACATGGCTTTTGTTTCTCAAATTGAACCTTCCAAAGTTGATGAAGCCTTAGGAGACGATCAATGGATAAATGCAATGCAAGAAGAATTGAATCAATTCGAGAGAAATCAAGTTTGGGAACTTGTGCCTAGACCAAGTAATAAACACATCATAGGTACTCGATGGGTGTTTAAGAACAAACTTGATGAGAATGGTATAATTGTTCGAAACAAAGCAAGATTGGTGGCCCAAGGTTACAATCAAGAAGAAGGAATCGACTTTGAAGAAACATTTGCTCCGGTTGCAAGGTTAGAAGCTATTCGTCTTTTACTTGCTTATGCATATTCATTAAATTTTCAGCTTTATCAAATGGACGTCAAGAGCGCATTCTTGAATGGCTACATCAATGAAGAAGTCTATGTCAAACAACCCCCGGGATTTGAAGACTTCAAGAATCCTACACATGTCTTTAAGTTGAGAAAGGCTCTTTATGGCTTAAAGCAAGCACCAAGAGCATGGTATGATAGACTTATCAATTTTTTGTGTGAAAAGGGTTTCGAAAAGGGTAAGGTTGATAAAACTTTGTTCATTAAGAAAATCAAGAGTAACACTTTATTGGTTCAAGTCTATGTTGATGATATCATTTTTGGATCGACTAACAAAGAAATGTGTGAGGAATTCTCATTAATGATGCAAGGAGAATTCGAGATGTCTATGATGGGAAAAATGAACTACTTTCTTGGACTACAAATTAAGCAACTCAAAGATGGAATCTTTATCAATCAATCCAAATATTGTAAAGAACTATTGAAGAAGTTTGATATGGATAATTGCAAAGCAATGAATACTCCAATGGGCTCCGGTACATATGTTGATCAAGATGAATCTGGTACTCCAATTGATATTACTAAGTATCGAGGTATGATTGGTTCTTTATTATATTTGACGGCAAGCCGTCCTGACATAATGTTTAGTGTTTGTCTTTGTGCTCGCTTCCAAGCAAATCCAAAAGAATCACATCTTATGGCGGTTAAAAGGATCATGAAGTATCTCAAAGGAACAACCAATGTTGGCTTATGGTATCCAAAAGGTAGTGTTTGCAATTTAATTGGTTATTCTGACGCGGATTATGCAGGATGTAAAACTGATCGTAAGAGCACAAGTGGTACTTGTCACATTCTTGGAAATGCATTAGTATCATGGGCTTGTAAAAAGCAAGCATGTGTTGCTCTTAGTACGGCCGAAGCGGAATACATAGCAGCAGGTAGTTGTTGTGCACAAATTCTTTGGCTTAAGCAACAACTTCGTGACTACGGACTTGATCTCGGATGCATTCCTCTTCGATGCGACAATACAAGTGCTATAAATATTACAAAGAATCCGGTCATGCATTCAAGAACCAAACACATAGACATTCGACATCATTTTCTTCGCGATCATGTGCTTAAAGGAGATGTTGAAGTCACTTTTGTAGATACTCATAATCAACTTGCGGATATCTTCACCAAGCCTCTCCCAAAAGAATCGTTTTACAAAATTCGACGAGAGCTTGGAATTTTAGACGAATGTGATGTTTAAAATTTGTTCGTCATTTTCATACATCAAAGATTTTATATCAATTTTCTCTTTTTCCCCATCCTTTTTGATAATAACAAAGGGGGAGAAGAATATGCATGTGTTTTTGTTGTTGTTTTGTTTCAAAGAAAAATGCAGGCCATTGTTAAAATTATCAAATAAAACTCATCACCATAAATCAAGGAATCATGGATTTAGGGGGAGTCTCTAACATAGGGGGAGCCTTGCATTGTTCAACATAATTTCAAAAGCACAAAACAACTTTTTCAAAACATTTTCAAGACTTGGTTGTCATCATCAAAAAGGGGGAGAATGTAAATGCAAGCTTCTCAAGTATAGTGTGTTTTGATGAAGACAATATGGACATCAAGCTTTTATAAAGGATGTGCAAAAAGAATTTCAAGTATCAAGCAAAAATACATCATTTCAAAGTCTTGAAGAAATTGTGAAGATTCAAGAATCAAGCTAAAATGTCAAAGGTATAAACAATACTCACTTTGACATATAATTGTTCACAAATATATTTCCATCCATATCATAAACATACTACAAAGTGTCATCCTTCAAAAGTTCATTTAAAACCTTTTTCAAAGTTAAAATTCAAAATAAAGGTTTTAGGAACCGGGTTGTCCCTATGGGGGAACCGGTTCCCAGCATTCTAAGTTTTCAGTTCTCTGTGTTTTACTACTAGGAATCGGGTTGTCCCTAGGTGGGAACCGGTTCCTCAGTTCAAAATTTGAAATTTCTGCTGTAACGTTCAGCAGGAACCGGGTTGTCCCAGGTAGGAACCGGTTCCTACTGAACCAGTGTGTTTTTTCATTGCATGATCTTATTCAAACGAATCCATTTTCTTACCACTTGATCATTGCATTGTTTCATGGAAAAATAACCATTCAAAGAGGTGTTTGACACATTATAAATACTACATATTTCAGAATCATTATTCACCTTCTTCATTAACAATTCATACTCATAAATTTCATTATTTTCAAGTGTCCACAAACCAGAATTTTTATATGAAACTTTCTACACACATTTTCATTGAGAATTCATTTAAAGTTTCATGCATACATTGTGAACACTTATATTCATTTTGAGAATTGTTTATTTGAAGAAGAAGATCAATACAAGATTGATAGTGCTATACAAAACTTCATCTAAATCTCTTGTAAAAATTCAAAGAAAATTATCTCCTTACTATCCAGGATTGTTGGAAGTAAGTGGTGTGTTTGAAGAGGATTGTTCTTCATTCACATTAGTGTTGATTGATCTTAAAGGTGTTAAGAACCTTTGATCACCCTGTAGGTTAGATAGTAGGCATAGGCTTGTACAATAATTCTAACTATAGTGAAATCTCTTTCGTGTTTGAAAGGGGACTGGAGTACTCTCGGATTGTGAGGGGAACTAGTATATATCGTTGCGTTCTTTACTTTTCCGCACTTTATCGCTTTCATCACCATTACCAAAGAAAAGAAAAGAACCTTACAAAAACCTTCAAACACTTAACCAAAAATTATTAGAAGTATTCTGTTGAATGCAGTATAGGGCAAGCAACAAAAGAAAGATTTGGAAATATTGATCCGGGAATTATCGTCCACAGAGATGGAGAGATGCCATTCAACAGTTTCTACGGTTTCGAGCTTGGGTTAAATGAGCAAAAAGTAAACAAAGATATAGACAGGAAAAGAATAAACACATTCTTAGAAGAGAAAGAACTTATCAGGAATGTAAATATATTCACTCTTCACAAACATACACTTACCAACCCGTTATACTCAACCTACGATACTCATCTATGTCATCACGTATCTCTCACATAAGCGTCCATCTCTGGAGCACAAACGAGATCATCTCACAACTAAGGTTATCTCTAACGCAAAGTCACGAGAACATCCGTGTTCTCGCGTCGGCGATCTCTCGCGCGCCGCTCAAACACGAAAGCATTAAGTACAGATACCCACAGTGAATGCTAGCTCTAAATCTATCTCTAGAGTTCAGAACCAACAGATTATCATCCTAGATAAGGATTCAAGCAGTTTATCTCTAAAGCAACTCAAATCCCCAGCATAGAGCAAAAATCCAGGATAACAATCAACATAGATTTGTAAAGAAAGTTAAATATAACTTTATAATCGGTAAATCGGTAAATATACATAAGATTCAAGTACATATACAAACAAACCCAACACAAAAGAAATACACAAAGAATAGAAGAGATAAACCAAACATCTCGCGGGTTGTCAGCTCCGGTTGATGAGAAATCCACCTCCGATCTTCCAAGTGCATGACCCGGTGTTGTTTTCTAAGCTAATCCTACTCTAAGAATGAAGTTGATGGAGTTGGAACCAAAAACTCTCCAAAACCATTACCTAGAAATGTACAAATGAAGAGAATATAAACACAAATCTGCACAGGTCCGCTCAGCGGACCCCCTCCGCTCAGCGGCCTTCACTTATTCCCCAAAATATCTACAACAGTATACGTAGCTCCGCTGAGCGGGCTACCTCCGCTGAGCGGACCCAAAAATGCTTCAAATCTCTGCCAAGCTCCGCTTGAACTCCGCTAAGCGGACCTTCTGCTACAAAACTTCCTTATTCAGTTCCAAAATTGCGCAATCAGAGCCGTGCCTTCGACACTTTATTCCTCGAAGCTCCAATAAGCATGAATACCTATAAAAACAAAGAAAAAACTATTAAACGGTATATAAAACATATGAAAACTAAATAATGTGAATATATACACAAAAGTGGGGATTTTATTACAAAAACGGAATAAATCGAATCAATAAGTGCCACAATTATATACTCAAAATAACAACATTTTGGCACTTATCAAACTCTCCCCAACTTAAAACTTTGTTTGTCCTCAAACAATGTCAAATAAATCAAAGAATCAAAAGTAATAAACCAAAGAATCGTGAATCAACAAGTTTTGAAAACCAAAAACAGATGTATGGCTCAATACAAAAACGTATAAACAAAGTAAATACTTACCACTATCCTACAACGACAACATGTAAACGAAACGAATCCTAAGTACAAAAAGCATACAAAACATTCTAACACAATACATGCTCACATCATGAATCACACCTAGCAAAAATTCATCAATGGGTGAAGAACACACAAAGGTGAAGGACTTTTAACACTCATCCAACAATCTTGCAAACAAAAGATTAAATTATGCATTCATCCAAAAATCACATTGAAGATACAAAAGCAAGAATCACAAGGACTTTTCAAGGTTGTAATGTGGCTTGGTTAACAAACAAGGGATAAGTCCTAAGGCTAATCGAAACAAAAACTTGCCTAAACCTAAGGGAGTGATCAATCCACCAAAGATTCAAACAACACAATTTCGATCAAACTTCTTCCATAATCACAAGTTTCTCAAACCAATCACAATACTTATTAGCACAATTATTCACTTCTCTTTTCTTTTTGTTTTTCAAAACTTTTTCACTTTTTTTTCTTTCTTTTTCTTTTCACGTTTTTTTCTTTTTTTTTCTTCTTTCTTTTCAACCTCATAGCAACAACCACATAAGTAGCAACCATTTCTCTCCCCAACTTGAATTCAACCACACCATCATATGAATACTCCCTACTTTCTAAGGCAAGGTAAAAATTCATACCAAAAATCATGGTTGAGGGTTCAAGAAAACAAAGAATCAATCATCCATGCAAAAATGAGAACTAAACACTCAAAGATAAGCATTTAGCAAATACAACATGGACATTGACAAAAAGGCTCAAAAGGGTTAACAAATGATCACACACTCACAAGGTGAATTGACTATTTGGTTATGGTGGTTGTGCTCAAAATGAAACAAAATGCCTTGATCCTTTTTATGCTTTCATAAAATCAACGTAAACAAAAGATTAAGCATAATAAAATCCAGTTAAAACAAAGATTGTGGCCTCCAGCATATATGAACAATGGAAAGCTTCCTCACATATATGGTTTGGGAACTAATGTGATTCAATCAATAAGCAAGTAATGCAAAAGAATGAATGGTATGGTAATTGTACAAATGAAAAGTTTCCTAAACATGTTATGCTATAGAAAACGATAAATGAGTACCTTGAATGATACAACTTCAAAAACAATATCCTACCATACATCCGCAAGTTGAAACACTCAAGCTTTGGAAAATCACCTCAAAAATCTTCGAATTACCGAACAAAATTTGAATTCAAACAACCAATAAAAGAATTAGAGAAATAAAACTAGTATATATTACTAATTAGCCTTGGTGAAAGTGGGAAAAATGAGTGAACCAGGTGGAATAGGAACCCACTGGTACAGAGCAGAAAAACAAAATTCTGCTATGCCCGCTTAGCGAGCTCTGCTCCGCTTAGCGGATGACAGAAAAACCAGAAAAATCAGAACTGCACCAGCTGTTCTAATCACTCACCACTTCACCTAAATACCTCATAAATAGAAATATAAACAATATTTACAACCGTTGGGGTGCCTCCCAACAAGCGCTTGTTTTACGTCGTTAGCTCGACGCCTTTATTGTTTAGGTGTTTGGAAAGTAGCTTCCTCCCGTCATGCCATGGTGACGTCTCACCGCACAAGCCTAAAGAAAGTGTCCTAACCAACCACTCAACAAACGTTACGGGTACAAATATATACAATGATTAAACGAACATAAAGGAAAACACAAGTATACAAATATGTACATGAACAAACACATATATACAAACATGAAACACATATAACTATTAACATACACAAAGAGAAAAGTTAGTGAATGTTGGATTCACAAGTTGAAAAGTGAAGATTTGTAATTAAAGAGCTAATCCAAGATCAACATGTTTACCAACATTCACCAACAAAAGTATACTTGTATGTAACATATACAAGTAAAACTATATGGTGAACATAAACAAGTAAACATGTACAAGTAAGTATATATACAAGTGAAACTATACAATATATACGATATATACAAAGCTCAAAACCACGAAAACTATCGCGATACAATCACAACCATCCCCGGCAACGGCGCCATTTTGTTGAATGCAGTATAGGGCAAGCAACAAAAGAAAGATTTGGAAATATTGATCCGGGAATTATCGTCCACAGAGATGGAGAGATGCCATTCAACAGTTTCTACGGTTTCGAGCTTGGGTTAAATGAGCAAAAAGTAAACAAAGATATAGACAGGAAAAGAATAAACACATTCTTAGAAGAGAAAGAACTTATCAGGAATGTAAATATATTCACTCTTCACAAACATACACTTACCAACCCGTTATACTCAACCTACGATACTCATCTATGTCATCACGTATCTCTCACATAAGCGTCCATCTCTGGAGCACAAACGAGATCATCTCACAACTAAGGTTATCTCTAACGCAAAGTCACGAGAACATCCGTGTTCTCGCGTCGGCGATCTCTCGCGCGCCGCTCAAACACGAAAGCATTAAGTACAGATACCCACAGTGAATGCTAGCTCTAAATCTATCTCTAGAGTTCAGAACCAACAGATTATCATCCTAGATAAGGATTCAAGCAGTTTATCTCTAAAGCAACTCAAATCCCCAGCATAGAGCAAAAATCCAGGATAACAATCAACATAGATTTGTAAAGAAAGTTAAATATAACTTTATAATCGGTAAATCGGTAAATATACATAAGATTCAAGTACATATACAAACAAACCCAACACAAAAGAAATACACAAAGAATAGAAGAGATAAACCAAACATCTCGCGGGTTGTCAGCTCCGGTTGATGAGAAATCCACCTCCGATCTTCCAAGTGCATGACCCGGTGTTGTTTTCTAAGCTAATCCTACTCTAAGAATGAAGTTGATGGAGTTGGAACCAAAAACTCTCCAAAACCATTACCTAGAAATGTACAAATGAAGAGAATATAAACACAAATCTGCACAGGTCCGCTCAGCGGACCCCCTCCGCTCAGCGGCCTTCACTTATTCCCCAAAATATCTACAACAGTATACGTAGCTCCGCTGAGCGGGCTACCTCCGCTGAGCGGACCCAAAAATGCTTCAAATCTCTGCCAAGCTCCGCTTGAACTCCGCTAAGCGGACCTTCTGCTACAAAACTTCCTTATTCAGTTCCAAAATTGCGCAATCAGAGCCGTGCCTTCGACACTTTATTCCTCGAAGCTCCAATAAGCATGAATACCTATAAAAACAAAGAAAAAACTATTAAACGGTATATAAAACATATGAAAACTAAATAATGTGAATATATACACAAAAGTGGGGATTTTATTACAAAAACGGAATAAATCGAATCAATAAGTGCCACAATTATATACTCAAAATAACAACATTTTGGCACTTATCATATTCTCATAAAACCGATTAAATTTTTGAAAACCTAATTCACCCCCCCCCCCTCTTAGGCGCACTCTTATACTTACAGCAGTTAGCTGATAGGGTTCGACACCTCGAACGCCTACGACTAGAAAAAGTCAGGCACACTAAGGCCAAGGCTAAGAAAGAGAAAGTAGCCTATATCGACTACGATGACACAGACCCTATATATGAAGCTGATTACATCTCACCAACAGAGGCAGAGGTTGATCTGGCCGAAATGAAACCAGGGCCAGCGTACGAATGTAAATTGTTGTTTCCGTCGAAAGGAAAGAATGTGCCTGTTGATAACAGTTCGAAATTTCCTGCGAAAACTTATACTTTTGATATTAGTAAATGCGAGGAAATTTTCGATGTCTTAGTTAAAGATGGTCAAATTTTAGTACCCCCAAATGCTAAATTGCCACCATTAGAACAGTTCATCATCTATGGTTAGTCACGAGCAGTTGACTTGTGCAGGGTCAGTCACAACAGTTTGGTTGTGCAGGGGTTAGTCACAACAGTTGGCTGTGTAGGAGTCAACGGATGTTATATATGTGGATCAGATCACTGAATAGTCCATTGCAGTTGTTGGCTTGTGCAGGGTTACTATATTGATGAACGTTATATCTCGTTGAGATCACTGAACGTTTCATACATCTAGGGGTTAGTCACTCATGGGTAGCTTTTGCAGGCTTAGTCAAAGCAGTTGGCTGTGCAGGTTGTTAGTCACGACGGTTGATCGTGTAGTTGTAATCAGATTGGTTATAGTGGGTTAAGTCCTCTGGAGAGAGGCAAAATCGCCTGAGGAGGGTGGACCGGAGGTAGCCTTATTCAGAAGGTGAACCAGGATAAAAATGAACGTGTCTTTTACCTTCTGTACATTTCATTTTTGACTCAGAACATCCACGCTGATATCTTCAGAACTGAACTGAACTGAGCCAAGTCAGAAGTTCTGATAATATATAGAAGTTAAAATGAATGTCTCATTGGTTATGCAACTCTATTTCAAATATGCTTTCGCAACATAAATCATAGCATATCAAAATAATGAGACACTAGAAGAAAGAAAAGATTTTAAAGAAAGGGAAATAGGTTTTTGGAAGAACACAATTAAATCCCCCCTTTATTGTGTTTTTCTCTACCTTCACTTAGATCTTTCCAATTGTGATCTGATATAGAAGCATGATTGCTTCTTCAATATGCTTGCGACTTGTATTACACATAGTAACTCACATAAGATCTTCATCGCACATCTTGATAATGTTTGTTTGATCTAATAACTTCAATAGTCATGGTCTTGCACAGAAACCAACATTAGAACATCAAATAGTTCTTTCACAAATGCTCCATTGTTATCATCAAAACTTAGAGATATATTGCAGAACCAAATCTTGTTCTATCAATATCCCCCTTTTTGATGATGATAAAACCATGTATTTTGATAGAACCTTTTAAGATAAGGTAATCACAAGTCGTAACATATTTAGAGTTTTTAGCAACTGCTCCCCCTGAATGTGCTAACCGCAAATTTTATTTATGCTTGTTCAGAGTTTTTCTCTGATCCCGAGACTTACAAAAATAGAAATTTTGAGTTATCAGAATATAGAATAGAGAAAGAATACTTCCCAATGGTCTAGAAGAAAATAAGTCTTTAGCAACTGGACTTCCGTCTTCAGATCTTCAGAACTCGATTTCTTTGACATCATATGTGAGTTCAACATCAGAGTCTTCTGATATTGATCTGCTATTGTTCATCAAAACATATGTAGCACATAAGCAAGATTTTCTAACAACTTGACCATGCCAATTATCAGATACATAATTAGTCTTTCATATGAGAAACCCCTCTGATTTTGATACTTGGTAAAAATCAGATATTTTGATTATGAACGTTCTGGGTAGCCCCCCTGAGTGAAATCTTTGAGATCTTCCAGAGGATCAAAGTTTTACATAGCTTGTGATTCTAAATCTTCTATCCAATATTTGCAGACAGTCTTCGACTTTTGATTAGCTTAGTTCATCTGACAAGCGTCTTTGAATGTAGATTTCAGATCTTGACTGCTTTCAGGAAAGACTTATATTCTGAATATCCTATTCTTGTATCTTCTAATCAGATTTTGAAGATTCTCAACTTCAACAAATTTCTTTCATTTTGACCTGTCTTAGAATGTTCAGAGTTCCTCGGTTAAGCATCAAACGGAAAACGTTAGTAATAAATGTATATTTTATAACATTTTGTCATTCACATTTTGCATTCTATCCAAGATCTATCAAAATCATTTTATATTTCTCCCCCTTTTGACATCATCAAAAAGATTAGAGAGTCTTTACATATAATAATGCATTATGGTTTAGATATTAAAATAACAGAATGGGGCCAAACATGTATTTTATTAATAGATTAAGAGAGTACATAAGATGAAAAAGCAAAAAATAAGACTTAGACTGAAGAAGATTTAGTTTACATAGCATGACAATGACTCTTTATAACCAAATGACCAGTATTTCAATCATCAATATCTTCAACTGTATCCATCCTAGCGTGTCTTGTCTCAACTAGTGCATGTTCCAGTCCAATCCTTTTTGCCATTTCACAAACTCCCTCTTGAAATATTATCTCAGATAGTATCCTTCCATAAGGAATGTGGGATTGTAACTGTGTCCTTGAGATTTCAATAGAGTATTTCAGGTGGCTGAGGATGGTTTAGGGAGATTTATCATGAAGTGATAAGTTAGGAGGTAGATGAAGATCTTGTCGTCATGAGACATAGTGCTCCTTGACGTTGCTCGAGGATGAAGGTTGGTAAGAGAGAATCTAAACAAATTTCGAGCAGAAGAAAAAAGAGTTTCAGGGTTAGTTGGTTCATATGTGGCTGAACTATCATGAAGTATTTTGAATTTCTCCACCATACTAAGTTCTGATTGATAGTCAACAATAGTGACTGCAGAAGTGACACACCCTGTGACCTTCTCTATTGAGGAGACAAATATGGCAATGGGTAGTCGGTAGATTGCAGACCAGATAGTGTTGCCATCATCACTCATTCTGGCAAACTTCTGGAATTCCTTTACTAGAATAGTAAAGATGAGAACACTTAACAGGGCGTAGAAACTAGACCAAGACTGGATTTGCATACTCCTTATTATATCCAGTCCTGAGTTTTTGAGTCTAGCAAGATTGAGTCGTTTTTCTGGAATAACTTCTAGGGTTTCCTCATTTCAAATTAGGTTATAAATGTCTAGAGAAGCCTTGGAGACAAGGATGTATTGAAAATGAAAAGAATCAACAATCTCATTTATAACAATTTTTCAATAAAAGGAATTTTAAACAACTACCCCCTTATAATGACTAAGGGAACTGACATACGTTAGCAGTCTGAAATCTTACTTAGGCCTTAGTGAAGCGTGTATTTGAGAATAATGAATAGTTGTCTTTCTTAATATTTAATGAATTTATAATATTTAAATACTAGTTATTTCATGGTAGTGGATGATGATGATTTTATCGGAATAAACTAGTAAATGATGAAAAATAAAAAGGAACTTCATTAATTAACACATATATTACACACAATTAAAACAAGAGTTCAACAGCAAAGGCAAACATAAAGGACACACAACACTAGACAAAACAAGTCACGTTCTTCTAACCCCTAAAAATATCACACTTGGTTTTAAACAAACAAAACTCAGTAAAACTTTCTAGGCCATCTTCTTCGATCGCTTCCTTGATCATGTCCACTATTCCTTCCCGAAATAATATCTCTAATATAACTCTTTCATAAGGAATGTAGGACTTGATGCGATATTTAGGTTCATAGATAGATTTCCACAGATAGTTAAAGATGGATAGAGGTAGGTCTACTCGAACATCATTCATTAGAAGATAAATGAGCACTTGATCATCATATCTCAGAAAATCTTGATTTTCTCCTCTAGGAAGGAAGTTAGACAAAAGTAACTTGAGCCAGGCGTTAGGAAGAGGTAGGAGATGTTTTAGGATTGAGAGGTTCATATCCTGATGACAAGTCATGAAGAGAACGAAATTTGTCAGACATAGTAGCTTTAGATTTGACAGAGTCAACATTGACAACAACACTTTCACACTGAGTAGCACGGACGATTTAGAAAAGGTTAATGGTAATGGGGATGTCAAAGATATAAGAGGAGATGGAACCATCCTCATAATCAAGGTATGCATACTTCCAGAATTCCTTAACAAGGTTCACATAGTTGGGTTTCTCCAACATAGTGAGATACCTTGTCCATTCTTGTCAGTCTGATTACAATTTAGTACTCAATCATCATCTTCTGATATGAGACTAAAATTGTAATTGAAGTAATTATCACCCATATTATTTCTTCACACAGCATTTGGATCTTTATCTAACATTGTTAAGTGTTGTATAAGGACTCAAGCTCTTTATCATACTCAGAACCGGAGCTCTGATAAAAATTAAAGGTGTGAAGAAAACACAAGAAAGAGGGGGGTTTGAATTGGGATTTCCACTCTTTGATAAATTCTCGTTTCTTAACATGGTTATGTTACGTAATACTTTCAAAACATTGCGGAAGCATAAATAGTAGAGTAAAACATAAGAGTAAAGAACACAATATATCTTGGTTCACTTGAGAAACCCTCAAGCTAGTCCAGTCCACCATACCAAGGTTATTTCGCCTTGAACTTAAGGACTTAATCCACTATAATCAATTTAATTACAATTGCACGGGCAAACGCCAGTGACTAACAACAATGCACAAGCTACACGCAAGTGACTAACCCTTCACAAGCTACCCGCAGGTGATTAACAACCACTAAGAGTACCATCTTAGTCTTCTCAAAGCTTCTGACCTAACTGGTCCTTTGAGGAACACAATACCTTCCTAAAGCTTCTGACCTAACTAGTCCTTTAGAAGGAAATGTTAGAAACCTTCCTAAACTTCTGACCTAACTGGTCCTTTAGAAGGAACAAACATCTGTATGTTTTTACAAGATTTGCTTACAATTAAAAGCTTCTATACAAGCATATGTAAACTCAATTAAGTACATCAGAAGATCCTAATACACACTAAGAATATTACATTTTATTGTAGCTTTTGATGTGTGGTATTCTTTTCTTCAAGTAGCTTCTTCACGGACAACAACCCAAAGCACTTGAACTGCTGACGTCATCTTTTTCATCAGCTTCTGAAAGCTTGATTAATCTTGACACAACAGAGAGAAGAACTTCCTCGTCTTGATTCCTCTTAGAACATTATGGACAGCAACCCTTGTTTTATATGCTTCAATGATCACATCTAAGCACAACATTCATGTTGTAAAGTTGTGATTGAAACTTCAATGATCGTCTTCATTATCAACAACATGATTAAATAGTCATTTGATCACCGGTTGTTCTGGTTGTTGTTAAGTTAGTTGATGATTATGTTATTTTTCAACAGTGACTTGAACTTTTTACTACAAATATAAACATATGATCTTCTTCTTATATAGCCAAAGAAAATAGAGTCGTTGAAGAACAACTGGCTATTGAAAAGAGTCGTCACACAATGATTCAGAATAGTACTCCACGTCTCCGTACTGTGTACTTACCAATGCTAATGGTAACATTTGGCTTCTAAACTTTGGAGGCTTCTGATGGTAGATATTTGAAGCATGACTATAGTTGTGATATGTTAATCTTCACATAGTTAAGTCTTCGGTTTTTTAGAACTTGTTCGCTCAAAATCTTGTCATCAAAACTTCAGCACTTGTCTTTGAAACCTTATTCTTCAGAACTTCAAGTCTTTAGAGTCTTTAGAACCACGTCTTCAGAGTCTTCAAAATTTCAATCTTCATAACCTTCAGTCTCCAAAATCTTCGGCACTTGGTTCTTCAGAAGATTATTGGTTCAGAATCTTCTCTGGCTTTAGGGTCAGAACCACTTTCAGAACAGAATCCATAGGAACATTACAACAACAATAGCAGACGTCCTTTGATCTTTCCAATTATGTTCAGATACAAAAGCATGCTTGCTTCTTCAATATGCTTGCGACTTATATTACACATAGTAACTCGCATAAGATCTTCATCGCACATCTTGATAATGTTTGTTTGATAAGATAACTTCAATAGTCATGGTCTTGCACAGAAGCAAACATTAGAACATCAAATAGTTCTTTCACAAATACTCCATTGTTATCATCAAAACTCAGAGATGTATTGCAGAGCCAAATCTTGTTCTAACAAATGAGCAAACTCCACCCTAAAACATCAAACTGACGTCAAACTGACGTCTTGTGTTCCCAAAATGAGTGACTCTGTTAATCCAAGCAGCAAGAAACCTTTCTCTATAAGGGGTTAACCATGTTTCACTCATATAACAAATAAAGGAATATCAACACAAACAGTCTCAAAGTGCTTCAAGTGCTTGACAAACTCAGTTTCTCTATTTGAATACAAGATGTTGTTCCATAGATCCATGTCATGTTCTTATCTTTCTGATTTAACTTACTCTTTACATTTCATATTATTTTTTTTGGAATATGGAACGAACACGACATATGAGTTGAATCTCGGAACACAACTTCCATGGCATTCATCAACGCAAGTTCCCGGTCCGTCACCACAACCTTCAATAGCAAATTATCGGAAGAGAAAAACATTTTGAGCTTCCTCAGTGCCCATTTGAATTTCTCCTCCCTTTCATGTTCCGAATAGGAAAAGCTAATTGAAAACATCAACTTCATTGACGTAACACCAACGATCTCAAGCAGTGGTAGTCGGTCGGTATCTTTATGATCATAATGCACATAATAAAAAAAATACTAATTCAAAACCTATAATTTTTTAATGAGTAGTGGCCATTACTAATTTCTTTGTATGTATAATAAAAAATGAACACCCAATGAAACATATTAAACAACATCACTAAATTAGGATGTGCCAAAAAGATATCAGCAACAACATTTGAGACACCCTTATTCCTAGTGCAACACGTGTATTTCTCTCTATGAATAAGACTTTACAACATCTGCATTTTCGTCAATGGACCTCTCTAGCTCGTATTGTATGTAGCTGTAGATTTATACACTTGGGTAACATTCATGAGTTTTTCTTGACCTTCTTCTTTCAAAGCAGCAATTATGTACCTTAGAGCCATATTGTAAACCTACATGGATCAGTGAGTTTGGGTGGAAGCTTCCTCTGAATGATAGCATTGAACTCTTTTTATCGAATTACCTAATTATACCTGTTGATAAATGCGTATCAGATAAATAACAATTATGTGATAAATATACTACGAATTAACAAGACCACTGCACCTAATTCCTTGGTGTGCAACTCACTAGTTTAAACGATAATTTTCTAATTCCTTAGGCCAATTCAAAGTTAAACTAGGCGTTTCCAATTTTGTAAATCCTAAATCCACAACTTATAATTACCTGTTCCTAATTAATTAATAAGTTGAACAATTTCCCTAATTCAAATCGATAGACTAATGGTCAATAATATCTACTCTTCTAAAATCAATTTGTGCGCTCGTCAACACACAAAAAGCAGTAAACACGAGAATAATTGAATAATAATTATAACATACAAGTATTTAAATAATCTCAAACATTCATATGATCCAACAAAGTATAATTAGGTTCAACTCTAAAGACCTAATAAAAATAGCTTAGCTAAGCATAGTGAAATTAACAATTACCATGAGTTTATAATAAAAATTCCTAAAAATCAAAGGAAAATAAGCTCTCCAATTGCTTAGCTACAGAGAATAACTATATCGAAACCCTTTGATATCATTTCATTCGCCTGTTTTTGTGATTAGATGTCGTTTTTTAAAACCCTACACATAATAATTGGTCCTACCAAAAAACTATACTTAGATATAGCCTTATCAAAGTCAAAGATCTTAGGAAGATATTGTCAGGTCTATGAATTGCAATGATCCTTTTTAAACATTTACATGTTTAGCTAAGATCGTGACAATTATGATTTTAAATTGCGGTTGCTGGTGTTGCAATTGCAGTTTTTGTGGTTACATGATGTAAAATTCCTTTGTTACAACACACTTTTATAGAGAGGTGTTTGAAATAAAATATTAAATTGCATTTAAAGTTAATTTTTTTTCATTACATCAAAAGAAAGTTAAAATTTAAGGTTATGAATTTTTTATTTTTGAGGAATACAATTGGATAAACATGGGTGAAATTATCTAACGTGGTTCATATTATGACCCACATGTGAGTTTAAATTACCCTTCAATTGTGAAGACTACTGCATCAGCAATATTATAGTTTCAATTGCGGTTGCGGACCAAAATTTAAAACCATGGTGACAATTCTTAAATAGGATTCTTAGCCTACCTAATAACCCTTTTTAATCCATGGTACTATTACAACAGGATAATTTCAAGACTTTATACTTACTACTAGAGTTATTGCACACTACTTTATACCATTTAGTTGCACATAACATGTACCTTTATACATATAGTATTGCTTAGATATCTCTCAAATTTGAATTCTTTTCGTTAAGAGGGAAATCATTAAAAATATTATTCAAAGAATAAACATCTAGTAATCTTGACTAAAAACCACCAGTTGATAAAACTCGGTAGAGGATGACAACTTGATTTTTTAATAGAGGATCTAAGTGTTACCAAATGGATTTAACCTTGTTAGCAGTGTGCTATGAGCAAGACCCTTCAAGTGTATAGAAAGTGATGAAGAGTTCTACTAGCAATGTGTTATAATTATAACTCTTTGTGTTTCAAGGTTCATACATAGCCTCCTATTATAGTTATAGGGGTACCTATTTCAACTTGGATAAGCCACTAATATGAACAATGATTACACATATCAATTGTTAACAATTTATCTCATAATGATCATGAATTTTGGTCGAGACTCTCCCCGTTAGCGTGAACATATTAGAAATTATGTATATTTAGATTCGGGTCATGAGTTGAAGAACTCGAGGCTAGGTTATAGTCCTATTAGGAGGCGACGACTTTATTTTTCATACTTATGTCGAGAGGTGATCCTTTTTAAGGATTAGTTAATTGTCAGCGTAGTAACTTAATTAAGTCTGTTTTTCATTCTAATTATCTTCTAGCTGCAATGTTTGTAAGTACTAATATTGTGGACAGAAGAATCAAATTACTCATGGGTAGTTCGGTTTCACTTTATTACAAGAAATTCGACATTTACCAACGGCAAAAATCCATTGGTAAACTTCAAAAAAACCGTTGGTAAAGGTCAAAAAACTTATACCAACAGACGTTTGTTTCCGTTAACTATAATTTCCTATTCCAACAGCAATTTTGCCGTCCTAATGTCTTATACCAACATTAATTTTCAAGGGTTGGACAAATTTTTGGAGATATGGCAACGATTAATAACACTATTAAATAACTTTATCCACCACGTGTTTCTGTTGGTATAAGCCGAAATTAACCGTAGGTGTGTCTTTTTTTACAAATATTTTTATCTATAATTAATATTTTTTTAATAATCAAATTTTGACAATAACTTCTATATCCACCGCACAAAATTTAAAGCAGCATAAAAAAATTTCAATTATATTGTCATAATAGCAAGTCGTAAAATCATATATAAATAACAAAGTAATGTCAATTATATAATAACAACCACCAAAATAGATACAACACAACAAAAGAAAACACAAAAACATATCTAAGATAGAGCAATTTCTATTCTTCCTCTCTTCCATCTTTATCTGCATGGACTTCGAGAATTTATCTTGTTTGGGAACTAGAAGCATCTACAGCCTATTGAAAATAAAATAAATTACCAACGTAACTTAATAAATATTTTCATAAAATTCGAAATATGAACTCGAAGAGTAAAATATAAAATACATATCTTATGACTTGTAAATAACATTCAAATATTTTTGAGATAACCGATTTTGTATCACTCACATCATATTTTCCATAAGCACATCTATAGAATGATGTTGGAGTAATAAGAATCCAAGAAATATTTATATGCGCTAAGTACAACACAAATAAAACAAAAACTCACACCGTTGTTGTGGTGTTATGAGTTCAAAATCTGTAATCTTGCATGCATTCGCAAGTAAATTTGTAACCTTACAACTATTAAACTCAACTTATAAACCACAAAACACCCTTGAGTCCGAAGTACCCAACAATTCAAAGCATAGGCCAATTTGTTAATAAACATAAAAAAACCATGATCAACTTTTACAATTTGTGTGATTAAGTAACAGATAAATTTCTTGTAGCGGGTATTTTGTTAGCTCCCACTATATAAGCAAGCTATGTTGAATAAGAGATTCTAATGTTGCAAATATATCATGGCATTAGAAAGTACATATGTCGATTAGAATTTATAAAACAAATAGCATATGATCTCCAACAAGATCAAGTACAAAACCTAAGTCAATTTTCTTGTAGTTGATTAAATGCACTATTCGCATCAATTACTTACTCAAATATCACATTCATATTAAATAATAGAATATATGGTTGATGTATCGTTATACGAGTATCGAACAACGACGCTTGTGTTAATAAGATGTTAGAATGTGAGAAAACATCCTAAATGTATAATAGAATATAAATTGTAAATTAATTACTATATTTATTTCATATAATAGTTTATTACATTATTCATGAAACTGGGTGCAATTATTATAACTTATATAAGTAATATTATTATAAGAAAGTAACCAAACTATATCTGTTGCACCCATTTAACATACTTGTACTAGGAAACTTTTGAGAGTACATAGTCTAAGATAGATGAACATGTGTTTATGGATTGGTGGTTGAAGATGGTGGAGTGAATGGGAAAATATTAGGGAGTGGAAATGAAATTGGAAGGGGATTGATCGCTGGAATATCGTTTCTTTGCAAAAGATTACGGGCTCCGAGGCTCAAGTTCATGCTTGAGAAGGTAAGAGCAAGAAATAAGATTATAATGATGAAGGATTTCTGTGAAGCCATGGCTAAGAATGAAGAATGTTGCAAAATCTTTGTAAATATGCTTTGATATTGTGTGACAACCACCAAGAAAGTTTGGCCTTATATAGAGTTAGGAGTGAAAGTTGTTGTGAAGGAATAAAATATATCAATAAAAATAAATATTATGTGTGAAAATAATTAATGCAAATAAAATCTTAAATAAAATATGAAAAAAAAATATTTTCTATGTCACATTAAAAAAAATCTTAAATAAAAAATCTTAAATAAAATATGAAAAACTTTATATTTAAAGGCTGAGAAGTATACTATGTCACATTAAAAAAGAAACTAAGAGTGATTTGATAATTATATATTTGTTTGAATTAATGTTTTATAAATATTATAGATGAATAATATAAATATTAAAACTCCTTTTCTCGTAAAAAAAAAGAATATAAATATTAAAACTCCTATAACTAAACCTTGCATGAGCCCCTCAAAATTTAGGGCATTTAAAAACAACTCATATATTCAATTCTTAATTCTTCTTATTCAAAACACTTTAATTCTTCTTCTAATTCAAAATACTATCGTCTTTCTCGTTAACTCATTTACTTCTTTTCACATATTTTTAAAATCTACCTTTATATCTCTCATATTTTTTATAGTTATGTTTATGGGTTTATCTATTCAACTCATATATTTTATGGATTGTATTTTAAAAAAAAAAACTATTTTACTTTACAATATAAGTTATTATTGTCTAAGTTGAATTTTTTTTCGAATAACTAACTATTGAAAAAATATATACCACTAACCACGCTTCGAAAAAATTATGCATATAATTAGGTTTTAGAAATAGTTATTAAGGAGGAGTCATATGAGATGACTCCTCCTAAAAAAATATGGAGGCGCCATCTGGGATGGCGTGTACACTAGGAAGGAACCATTTGGACTGGTACCACATTTATTTTCAAAATTTTTCAGTTTCCTGCAGATTTTCCTACAGATTTGACATTATCTGTGAATTTTCCTACAGAGTTACCTACGAAAAATAATCCGCAGGAAATTAAAAAAATTTGAAAAAAAAATAAAGGAGGCAATGATGCCTTCCTATTGTACACGTCATCTCCGATGTCGCCTCCATGCTTTTTTAGGAGGAGGAGTCATCTCATATGCCTCCTCCTTAGTAACTTTTTCTAAAACTTGGTTATTTATGTAATTTTTCTCAAAACGTGATTAGTTGTGTATTTTTTTCAATAATTGTTTATTCAAAAAAATTGTCTAAGTTTATATCTTAAATTAAATTTAATGAGATATATATTTATTGTTTATGTTGACTTTTAAGTGTGAATGTTGTGCTAAAATTTCCACATCGACTATAAATAGAGGAAATATTAAGTTTATAAGAGAGGTGATCCTTTATAACACAATAGTCTACTTTTAATCAATAAATTAATATATAAACTTTTTAAGAAATTCATATTTATATTGATTTTTTTTAATTGAAATTATAAAGTAGACTGTGGCTCTGTTTGGTAAGATACAATTTTGAGCTTATAGCTTATAAGCTAATATGACAATTTAGACCTATTTGGTAACAATCTTTTTATCTCGAGCTTATAGTTTATTTTGTTAGCTTATAGCTTATTTTTTTGACGCTATTTCAAATAGTGTTTTAGCTTATAGCTTATAGCTTATAGCTTATCAATTTTTCTTCCTTTTTTATCCTTACTATTTTAGTAAAAATCCATTTTTATCCTTTATAATTTATTTTAATTTAAAATAAAATAATTATGTATTAAATCTCTTTTATGTCATTTTATTTAAAATGTTAATTTTATCAAACACTTTAATGAGCTAATCAGTTATCAGTCTCCATCATCAGCCATAAGTTATAAACTATTAGTCATCAGTCATCAGTTAAAAGCTATAAATTATAAACTAACTTAGCAGTCAACTGATATTTTTACCAAATAGACTTGTGTGAATAGTATTACACTATGGGTATTAGTTTTAATTTATTACACACATTGTGTGCAATAAACTGTATATTATATATTTTTAAAAGAATTAAAATCTTAGTGGGGGCAGCTACCCACATAGTATTAAATTTAGGTTCTTCCCTAACTGTGATGTTAATAAAAATTAATATTGTTATTGACTTTTGAACGGAAAGCGCCAACGTAATTTTATTTATAAAATTAAAAGACAAAAATATCTTTTTTTTAATCAAAAGAATAATATGAACTCGATTAAAAAATGAGTTAAAAAAGAATATTAAGTCTTAAAAAAAAGTGAGAAAAGATAAGGAAAGATGATGACTTAGGATAAATAGATAATTTTTTTAATAAAAAATTATTTTAAATTGAATAAAACTAATATATAGTTGCATAAGTCTTGTTCTTACTGTTATCCCATCAAACATTAACACGTTTAATATAAATATCTAATTTAAATGAATTAACGT
Organism: Vicia villosa; assembly: GCF_029867415.1. Classification (NCBI taxonomy): domain Eukaryota; kingdom Viridiplantae; phylum Streptophyta; class Magnoliopsida; order Fabales; family Fabaceae; genus Vicia; species Vicia villosa. The sequence continues at coordinate 245,378,720 of NC_081180.1, read as the reverse complement.
CGTCGTCTTGTTTTAAATCGTTTCCTTCTATTCTTTCTTCAAAGGCAACCCTGTAACACCCTTCTACCCAATTTACATTTCGTGAGTAATTTTAAATCAACTAATTAAGATACAAACATCCATAAGAGTGTTACATCGTCATAAAACATCATACATGTATATCATCCTGCTCCATAACATGGGTTCTCGATATAATAACAATTAAACTTTCTTTTGAAACATTAACATCAATTCAAATATCATACAACGAAATCCCAACATTAAAATAAAGTAACAATTATCCATTACGTTTCATCATTCGTAATTTAAATCTCAAAATCAAATTCAAACCATTAACGATAACTCGTAGAATCATGTTCTCAAACAATTAAAGTATTCAAATCATACAATCCCAACCCGATGTTACATATCAGAGCAAGACCCTTCATTCAACAGAAAAACTAAACGACTCCAGAGCTATCCTTACTCCTTAAGAAGCTAGTCCTGTTCACCTGCGCGTTATCCACGTGGATGTAACATTCAAACAAAAAGGGTGAGTAAAATCATAATCATTATAAAAGGCATAAAGGATAGATATAGTAGTTATATCAGGAAACAACAACAATATAACATCATTTACTACATTTCATAACATAACAACAATCAATAGTTCTTCACGTCAAAACATCATAATCCAAGAATTAGTCAAACACATCACTTAATACATATATTTAGCAATGCCACAAATAATGAAATGCAACTTCATAAGAATCATGCATGTGGTACCAAAACGTCACTGATGACATAATCATCTTCCTCCAAAGATCCCCAACATAGGATTGATTCCCGCTTGGAACCGGAGCACATCACAAAATACACTCAATCCACACAATAGGATTTAGGCCAACATTAGACATCAGTCCTAACATCACTGGGCATCTTTTCTTACATTACTAGACAAAAGTCCTACAAATGCTATGAATGCGTGATACGCAATAACATACAACACGACCACGGCTAGTCAAAATGCATCATCATTCATCACACATCATCACATGCTTCATATTACACACATCATCATACCCTCGTGAATTCATCGTACTGGATCACATATTTCATACATACATATATCATCACAATAACATCAAACCTCGTAGTACTCAAGTCAAGTCACGACATGAAATTGTTAAATCAATTCATAATCGCAAGCATTACCTATTGGTATATTGTCACATGGTATATACATCATAAGGAAAATACACATCAAGTTATATCATGACGTGGTTACGTCAATTCATAGCAAAAAGCATACTTACTATGTTATCACTATATAGTCATATTACCTAATTATAATACAATCACTAGAAAACTATATTCTAGGAATCATCTTATTCTACCAGGATATAGTTTATTGCATTAGCTTTCCAACGCTTTGAACGACACATCAAATGGAGTCCGGAAACTCAAGTTATGGTCTTTACAAAATTTTGATTCTGACTCGGTTTGCCCGGAAAATGGAATAGATCACCTGGCGAATCAAGACAGTAGATAAACTTCTCGAACCCTTCGCTTGACGAGTCTGGCAGCACAACAAACCAGAAAAGTGCAATTTTCGCCATTAGGGGCCTTCCGTACCTCCGAATTCAATTCCATAAAAAGTCACAGTTTCAAAATTCAAAATCCTACGATTATATAACATGTAGAACAATCTATAACACCTATTTATAGGTATTAAAATCATACATTCATCAAGGGTTCATCCATCCATATATTCAAATACATCAATTTCATCAATCTTTATCCTAGGTTCATCAATTCAACAAAATCCAAATATAACCTACAATTATCTAATCACTTAAGTCAATTATAATAATCTAGATAGACTCCCCTTACCTTAGAATTATGGTTTGATTTTGAATCCTCTTCGTGTTACACCGAGATTCCTCTTCTCCTCCTGCCTCTCTTTGCCCTAGTCTTTTCTCTATTTCACGCTCCTCCAAAACTTTTTACGACTGCATGAGTATCTCTCTTTTTACCCTAGTTTAATCCTTTGGACCCTTTCTATGGTCTTCCCATTTTGCCCTCACTTACACTTCACAAATGACCATCATTTCCATCATTATCTCTAATACTAATATTATTCTATTTTACTAATTAAAATAATATTAACTATTTATCTTAATTATTATATATCATCTAAAATACTCTATAATTCTCCAACACGTCAACATCATCAAATAAATCACCAAAACATCATATAACACCTGATTTTCATCAAGTTATCACAAATCACCACAATATCACATGAATCATCAAAATATCACATAAGTCAAATACTTCACCAAACTCACTAAAACATCATATATATCAAATGCTTCATAATAACTCACATAAACATCACATTACTATTATATTCATCAAAACATCATATATATCGAATATTTCACAATGACTCATATATTCATGCTAAATTAATTAAAGAAATAATTAATCTAGAATTCGGTGTGTTACAAACCCATCAATCATGAAAAACTAGTTCTAGCTTCTTGAAAGCATGGCCGACTATGTGTATAGGAGCAATAAGCTCTACACTATAGGTAGGTGTAGAAATAGGCTAAGCTAGGATAGACTTTAAAAGGCCTGAGCATGACCTACGATAAACTTAAAAGGCCTGAGTCTGGCCTATGGCCTATTATAGGTTCTTTTCTTAGGTATGACCTGACCTTTTTAAAAGCCTGGCCTAACTTGAAAGCCTATTTAAAAGTCTATTTCTCATTAAATTTTTCAATTAATTCATATTGCTTAAGAAGCCTTATAGACCAGTTTATTTAGCCTATTTTTAATATATATAAAAATATAGACCCACCTATAAGACTTTATAGACTTTTTAATAGCATAAGTCTGACCTATTTAATTAAATAGGTTTTTAAAAAAGTCTAAGTCTAACTTTTTTTTATTAAATTGGCCTGGTCTGACCTGACGTTAAGTAGGCTAGGCTATAGACCCCTATAAGCCGATCTGCCCTATTTCCACCCCTAAGTACATGGTCCCTAATTTTGGGAGGTCCAAAATTTTAGAAAGTTTAATGTTTCTTATTAGTATTAGTAAAAAATTGTTATAACAAAAATTCAATAAATTAAAAAAATGTAATGTTAAAAATTAAATACATAAAAAATAAAATAGATTAATTAAAAGTTAAAATAATTCTAATTAAATATAAATTTGATTAATTTATAATCATATTTTTAATTATTATAATTACATGTTTTTTAAAATTAGAACTCGTTATAAAATTAGAATAAGATTTCTGAGTTGATTGGGTCGACCCTAGTTAAAAACATCATCATGTTCTATATCTGCCACCTTGTGAGAAATTCAATGCTCCCAATGCAACTTCGCGATGAATTTGATATGGTGACGCCTAACTACGATTAAGGGTATTTAGTTGATAACATATAATTGTACACGTGTTTTATTTTAAGAGGAGAACAATAAATACAACATATATAATACTATATTGTCTTAGAGCACCCACGTCGACGTGTTTTAGGTTATGTTTGGGAGTTTTTAGGGGAAGGGAGGGGAGAACTTTGAAAAAATAGAACGATTGGGTGAAAATAGTTGAATGATTTTAGTTGGGAGGGTTTTAGAGGGTTTGCTTTTATTCATAACACCAAAAACCTCATAATTTGGGGAATTCAAAATTTGTATCGAAGGATGGATTTGAAGGATTTTGGAGGGCTTATAGAAATTTTCAAAATATTTTTTATGTTGTTATAGTATTTGAAAAATTAAAAATATAATAATGATATACATTCTTTTATCATTCTATACAAAATCATTTTTTTTATAAAACGTCAAATATTTTTCTATATTTTTTAAAAAATTTGTTTTGCCTTTTCCTCCCCTCTCTTTCAAACACAGCTTTATAGATTTCATAAGTGAATATGATTATTTAATTTTTCTTTGTTACTCAAGTAAAGAATACTTCTTGTTGACATTATATTGTTGGACTAAATGTAATTTTATTTAAAATGCATAAAGACCATAAAATAGTATAAATGTGAGATTAAGCGGAACCTATTTCATCAACACCCTCTGAGTTGGATCCCGCCTTTGGAAGACAGTCTAAAATGCAATGTCGACGCAGGTTTTAATATTAGTCGGGGTACTACAAATAGGGGTTGGTGTCTTCGTGACCATTTGAGGAACTTCATCTATGCTAGGACCGCTTGGGATTTTGGTTCCTACCCAATTCTGTAAGTGGAAACTTTGGCCCTCAAAGAAGCTATCCTTAGTGCTATAGATTTGGATCTGGAGAATGTTACTTTCGAGTGTGATTCTAAAAATATGACTCGAGCTATTCGGTCTGATTTTAATGGTTTCTTCGAGTTTAGTTCTATTATTGCGGCTATTCATATTTTATTGTTTAATTTTTCCAACTTTGAAGTTAAGTTTGTAAAGCGTCAAGTGAATTTAGTTGCTCACACTTTAGCTAAGGCAGTCGATTCTTAGACTAGGCGTAGGCTCTTTAATATGAGCCATCCTTGTATTGAACACTTGTTTATTTATGATATGAGTTGATTTTCCTTTCCTTAAAAAAAATGGAACCTATTTCAAAGATTTTGACAAGTTGTATTAATATTTACAAAATGAAAATGAGTTCTTTATATTATTGAAAATGTAAAATATTCTAAAAAATTAAATGGGACCTATTATCCATCAAATTCATTTATGTTCTTTAAATGAGTTCATTTAATTTTTTTAATAATATTTTATATTTTCCAATAATATAAACAACTCATTTGCATTTTGTAAATATCAATACAAGTTATCATAACTTTTGAAATAGGTCCTACTTAATCACACATTTATATTCTTTTATGGGGGAGTCTTTATACATTATAAATAAAATAAAATTTAGTCTAGTAATTAAATGTCAACAAGAAGCGTTCTTTACTTGAGTAAGATGGCAAATTAAAGAACCATATTTATTAATAGAATCTTACTCCCTCCGTTTTTTATTATAAGTCGTTTTAGACTTTTCACACAGATTAAGAAAAATAATAATTGTTGTATGAAAATGAGAAATTATGAAGGTTTTTACAAAATTATCCTTCATTAATGACATGTGCAAGATAAATTTATATAATTGAAAGGAGAGAGAATAATAAATATTTAAGGATATAATAGGAAAAATAGTATTAATTATTCATTGGAATTACAAAATGACTTATATTTAAATACAAAATATTTTTCCGAAATGACTTATAATAAAAAACGGAGGGAGTACATAATTTTATTGGTTTCTGAGAAGAAACCTCTAAAGCACACCGACCTAGGTGCCTTTAATTTTTCAAAATATATTACTTTTTTATTGGGTATTCAATTTTAAAATACATTATTTAACAATGAATTGAACTATTTTTATGGTGCGCAAATAGTCAACCTATTCAATTAAATATTGGTTAAATATTTTATGTATAGCACAACTAGAGTGGTCAATCTATCATAGGTTTCACAAAACTTCAATATTAAGTATTAAATATATTGATGCTTGAACTATGGGTGGGAAAACATATCTAGCACGCCAAGCCGACCCGCGCACCGGTAAAAAAATATAGGTTAAATTAGGATTTTCGGTCTGTTGCCCATCAAATTCGCCACCCGTTAAAATCCACGACCGTCAAAGCCTGCCTTGCCCATTCGTTTAGCTCGTTCCGCCTTAAATCCGTATTTTTTTAATTAATCATAGTAATTTCAATCATGATGGTTTTATTTTATAAATTTGTAAAATTTGTTAAAAAGAACCTTTATAAAAAATTGGTTTAAAAATAAGTGAAAAATTTAATTGAAAGATAAAAAAGTCTATTAAAAAATAAAATAAATAAATAAATAAAAAACTAGACGGGCAAGTCTGTCGTCTTCCAACCCGCCACCTTGGCGGGACAGGCAAGACTTTTATGTCCATTTTTAGTTGGCGAACTTGCTCTCCCGCACGTTTTTTAGCGTACTTAAGGCGAGCGAGGCGAGGTGGGTCAGGCGGTCCGTTTTGTGACCCGTACCTTGAACCATCAAATTTTTTTACAACCTTTAAAAATATACACATGATTCCATAAATTCTTGTTATCGATTAAGAAAAATTATATTAACTTAAATTCTTTCCGACATTATATAGAATTGTGAATTCTAACCTCTTAATTTTTATTAACAGGAAAAAATAAAGCACAAAATAAAATTGATAAACAAATAAATAAAAGCAATATTATATATATATATATATATATATATATATATATATATATATATACTGTAATTTATATAGGTAGAATTTTTTTTTTATTTTTACCTCGAGGTTTATTATGGCTCCTAAACTTAAAAAAAATCAATGTAGTCATTTCTATTAGATCTGTAAGTCAAAGTCAAAATAAAGTGACACTTGACATAGTTGGCAATGATGTGGTATATGCTTATGACTCAGGCCATCAAAATTTAAAAAAAAAATTCCAAATTTTGCATTCTCCATGAATTTTAAGACATAAAGGACTACATTTGTCTTTTTAATAGGTAAGAGATCATAATGGTACCGGAGGTAAAAAACAAAATATTTTGCTATCTATATATTATTTTTGGACAAATATATGAAATAAAATCATATTTTAAAAATATATTAGAAATATATATTTAATACCATTTTTTTGTCTTGTATCTTGTATTTAAGGAATCATGTTGATTCTAGCGATGAAAATGGATAGGGTTTGAATAGGTTACTATAGTACCCGTCCCCATACTTTCGATTTGAAAAAATTCTCGTACCCGAACCCATATCTGCGTGGACACCAATGTTCATACTCGTATCTGTATTCTAGGGATACCTTAATACCTATACCCGTACCCGTTTACCTGCGCTTGTAGTAAAATTAAACTGTTTAATTACAAAATATTATATAATTTTATGTATTTTTTTTTTCAATAAGCAATTGATATATAGTAAACGCACTAGGGGTGCAATCCTTACAAAAAGAACGACCCTAAAAAACGGATCAAAAGTCAACTAAGGGAGCCTTATAACAATCGTAAAAACCGAAATTGATTGTATGTATTTTTTAACAATGTTAAAAGAATTATGGATGATATTGTTGAGTTAAGAAATAAATAAACTCCTTTATTAAAATGTCTAATAGTTTATGAGCGATATATTATTAAAAAATTGATAAACGTGCATTTTTATATAATAATACAAATAACAGTATATAAATATGTAATGCATGTACTGCGGGTATGGGGCGGGGTGGGTAGTAAAATACATGTGCCTGCACTCATGCCCGTTTAATTTAATGGGAAATTATCTGTTTCCGTATCCGTACACATTTTGCAGGTTTTTACCAATGTTTTAAAAATTGGACCGAACGGGCCGATTCAATCGGCTGGACTGTGAACCGGAGAAGAATCCGATTGGGTAAACCTTTCAAAACAGCTAGTGGGTCAAAATCGGACTAGAACCGGGAAAACCAGATTGAACCGTCCAAAACCATTCGAACCATAGAGCCAAAGCCGATTTTGTAAAACCGTGCGGTTCAAAAAAAATTCATCAAATTGGCTAATTTTTTTTTAAAAGTTTAATATGTAAATATTAAAACTTAACATACATTCTCCAAATTAAAAAAAATGATGTTTTTTTACTACAAAGATACAAAATTTTTAAGTTTGGTCTCTCTGATATATTTTTTCTTTCAACCACACTCCATTATATATATGTCGTAGTTCAAGTCGAATTTACTTTTTATTTTTTAATTAAGTGTCTTATATTTTATTTTTTGTATTCTATCTTTTAATTTAGGTATTCTTAATAGTTTGAATTATTATGTTCTATTATTTTACTTTTAGTTTGAATTAGTTTAACTTATTTTACTGTAATTTTTAAAAATTTTCACATTATTCTTAAGTGAAGTGTACAACTATGATGTGTTATTATATTATATGTCCTATCGATATTGTTGTATTAAGTTTGTAATTGATTTTTGAAATATTTATTTTATTAAGCTGTGAATATATGATTAGGTGTGACATATCTATCAAAAATTAGTTTTATGTTATTGTTTATCTAATAAACGGTTCGACCATAGATTTAACCGGTTGAACCAATTAAACCTTAAATCAGAAGCTTCACCGGTTTGATCTCCGGTTCAAATTTTAAAACATTAGTTTTTACCCTGCCCGTTATGAATATTTTTTGCTGATACCCATAGAATATGGGCCAAATTGCTATCCTTGGTTGATTCCATTAAAAAATTATCAGTTGGAACCACAACATTTCAAAACGTATGTACTTTTCCAAAAGTCATTGATGATATCAATTTTTGTTTAACGTGTAACATTCAACTTTTTTTAACTGACGTAGTAAAAAAAAGGCCAATAAAATATGTTTTATCAGTTTTTAATATATTTTTCACCTCCTTCATCAAACCCATAAACCCCAAAAATTTCAAAAACTTAAAAACATATTTCCATTTCATTTTCTCAAAACACAAACTCATATCTCTAATCACAAATCACTTTTCTTTTTCTCACAGAGATCTCCATTACAAATGAAATTCTCCATTTACTTTTTCTCTTAAACACATCTCTATTTTATTTTCTTCACAACCTATTAGTGAGAGAAGAAGTTGAATCATGGTTATTTTCCTCAAGGTTGCCAAGATTTATCAGCAAGTAGGAGTCATGTATAGTGTTTGTTACTAATAAGTGTTAAAATTACATAAAATAAATTAGCAATTATTAACTTAAATCACAAGCAATCAATAAAAAATATTTCAATTTATTATTAAAACAAGACAAAATACCTGTATCAACATTTTAATCGTGTATTCACAAATTATAGGTAAAGTAAACAAAGAAATAACAGAATAACAATCAAAGATCCTGCGCAGCGAAACACAAAAAAATAAATAAAACTTCCAAAGACATTCTCCCCAAGCGAAGAAATGATCTCTCTAACTGAGTTCCACAAGATTTCTTTAAAAATAAGTTACTTCAAAGATAAGAAAGCCACTCGCTTGGCGAAGTGGATACCTTTCTAAATAAGGTATAGCGTATCAATGCTTCTTGGCTAAGTGACTTCATAGTGAAGGAGGAGTTTGATTTCTAAGGGAGATAGGGTGGCTCGCTAAGCAAGGAATGACCAAAAAACCTAATTAGGGATGAGCTAGACATTACTTAAAGGGGGAGAAAGGAAGCTAAAAGCCTCGATACGCGATGATGCTTCAGTAGAACTCTATAAATATCATATCGAGACATTTAGTGAAGGGAATTTTAGGTGAAAATTCTAAGGAGATTCTAGGTTTATCACATATTTACACAATTGTATCAGACTTGCAACATGAGAGGAAAGGAAATGGAAAATTGAGAGAGGAAGAGTTCTCCGAGAAATCGACACAACTGCTATTTAACTTCTTTATTTTAGATCATAATTGTAAAGCTACGATAATTAAGCTTATCTAATTTCTCTTGTGTTAGGGTTAGATGTATTTATATCAATACTCATGTACTAGTTATGATCCTGGAGTTTTATGTAATTCTTATTATGCTTTAATACTGATGAATAACTTAACTCTTAATATGTTTTTTTATCAACTACCTCAAACATGTTACAAGCTTTTGAATTGATATCGAGATATATTTTTCAATACAAGATCCAAGATTTTCAAATGCTAGACGCTAAAATCTAGAGATAGATTTAGGTTTAGCATCCACAGAACTATCGAAATTTAATGCTATCATATTGGTCAATAGACTGAGAGACCGTGCATTAGGCAATACAATTGATTTTACATTGTTGATTTAGACATAAAGTGCAACGTAAAGTGACTGGTGGTAATATATATGGCTTATTATAATTTCATATCACCAATCACGATAACACATGAGGATATGTTGATGAAATCTAAACCCTACAAGTTTTCTCAATTGTTAAATACCGAAATTCATTTACATTAGTTTATCATTGAAAGATTCACACTAAACAATTTTTACAAACCAATATTAAAATCATAAAAACTATTGAAAAACTTTTTAAAACACACCAATCCCTACGGAGATGATAAAATATACTTACTTTTGTCTTACCATCAATATGGTGTCATAGCCCGGGATAGATGTTTAATTTTTAAAGAGCATTACAATAGTTTTTATCATTTTAATTATTCTATTTATATTTGTGCATATTTTTATTTTAAGTCACTAACATACTCATAATGCTGGCTAGATTTGTTGATATTTTTTTATGAGAGGTAATGTTCCCGAAGAAAAACTTTTGTTTGACCTTGAAATCGAACGAACTGAATGCAAGAACAATAGTAAAACAAGAAAGGAGAAATAACAAGCCAAAAGAAAAAAACACGTCAAATCTTTTGTTTCAACACCGAAACTAGAAATCATGATAGACCCTGGTAAAAAATACAACAACAATGAAGAGAATTTTAAAGAAACATCAGAAAAATCTGAGGTATATGGCACACATCTTTAGACCACACAAAAATATCTGCCAAGCATATATGAAAATAGGATTATTACACATTATTTATGCTAATCCTTTTGCAGGATTGGATCTTGAAGAACCTTATGTACATCTCACAAAGTTCTATGAGTTGTCTGGTACACTCTGAGCTCCAGAAACGAGGGAAAAGACGAAATTCATGAGATTGTTTTCATATTCAATGAATGGAAAAGTGAAAGAGTGGTATCTATGTGAAGAAGAGCCTCTTCTTGATCTTGAATAGGGTTTTTATAAAGACAAATACATCAACAAAAGAAGAAAAAGACAGTGTTAACAATGATCGACAAAGAAGAAAACAATGAAGACAATGAACGATAAAGATAGAGACATCAATCGATCATGAAAAAGTGGCAATGATCAACATTGAAAAAGTGAAGATTGTATTTATATTTGATATATCATCATTTATCTTAAATATCACTTAAAATTTCATAAAATATCACTCAAACTTAGGCTAAAATGTTTTCAAAGTTAACACATAAAATCCATTGGAGTTGTGCCTTAAAAAGTTATATTTTTCACTTTTGGATTTGTGGTAATTGATTATGAAATATATCATAATCGATCACGAGTTGTTGAATTTTGAAATATTTAAACATTGTCAAAGCCATAGTCTATTATAGCAGTACTCGTCGATTATGAGTAGGGGTGGAAATAGGCTAGGTCAGGCATGACTTAGAACCTTAACCTAGCCTACAATAATTCTTTTTAAGACCTGGGCTTGGCCTATGGCCTATTTAGGCCTTTTGTGTGGCCTGACATTTTTAAAAGCGTGATATGGCTTGAAAACCTATTCAAAAGCCCATTTCACGTTAAGGTTTTTAAATATTTTATTTTACATATTTTATTACATGGACAACAAGGATTTTTAAATACTATTTAGCCTATTTTCTAATACATATGCACATATAGGCCAACCTATAAGGCTTCATAGGATTTTTAATAACCTAAGTCTGACCTAATTAATCAAATAGGCTTTTAAAAAGCCTAAACCTAGCTTTTTTATAAAATAATCCAGGCCAGGCCTTAAATAGGTTAGGCTATTAGACCATGTAGGCCGGTTTGGCCTATTTTTATCCCTTATTATGAGTTAAAAAATTGCAACTTTTCTCAAAACAAAGTGTGTGTGTGTATCATTGGAAGGCTGTATGGAATGTTTTTGAACTTATGCATTCATTCATATAGGTTTTTAAGAGTGTATATAAGACTCTATACACCAAAAAATAAGATAACAACTTTCACATTCTCATTCACACAATTCAAAGGGGAAATAGTATAATTCTCTTGTGTTCTTTACTTCCCAAAATATTTCAAATTAAGAAATGTTGAACATAAACGAGAAAAACTCAACAATCCTAATTCACCCCTCTTAGATTGCATCTCGTAGTTACATTCAGCAATAGAGCAAGAGTTTGGTAATTAACTTGCTCCTAGATTCGGGATATAATAGCTGAAAGATATTGTTTGGAGGTAGAAGATGAAGTTCTTCTAAGTTGGAAGTTCATCTAAGTTTAAGGTTTTATGTGGATCACTAATGGTAATGTCTTCAGCGTTGATACTTACTAAATGGATGAAAAAGATTTGTTTAAGTACGGTGAAAAAACTCAATAAACGCGCTTATATTTTCTATAACTATGAATGACTTTTCACCACGGTTGAAAGTTCCAATTGTTATGGAAAATGGCTTAAAAATAAATGAGTGAAGGTCCATTTTAGTCCCTCACAAAAACAACAGAGGTCAGATTAGTCCCTAAGAAAAAAAGTCCCTATGAAATTTCTTACAAAATTTAACCGAGTCATTTTAGTCTCTCTTACTAATATTTTTTTCAAACCAGTTTTTTTCTTACTTTTGAATCGTGACTGGACTGCTAGTAAAGACCCATTTTAATACCTCGCATAAAAGGGAGAGTCCAAATTAGTCCCTAAGAAAAAAAGGTCTCTATTTAATCCCTTTCAAAACTTAATCAAGCCATGTTAGTCCCTCTTTTAGTATTTTTTTCAAATTGATTATTTCTTATTTTAAAACTATGATTGGACTCCTATTTTACTACTGTTGATTTGAAATTATTTGTGAAAGGATTGTAGATAAATTATCGCAATACCACGACGTTCTTTTCTTTGTTTGGTTTATTATCAGTCTTATCAATGGGTGACTATGGTTTTTCTTGTTATGTATTCTTGTGTATTATTTGTTTTATTTTTTTAGTTATTAATGATCTTTTAGTGAGGTTTAGTTCTGCTACTGAGGTGATTTAGGAAAATTTCTTGCTTTTGAAAATAATACTTGTTGTGAAAATAATACACATGGTATGTTGGAGCGAAATTGGCTTATATCATATCCCTTAGATTTTAATGATAACAAAGTATTTAATGAACAATTAGGTATACTAACATATGTTCCAGTGTGCAGGATCATTAGTCAAAGAATTTATCGGGCTCTGACTCTAATAGGAACATGTGAAGAGAAGCTTGAGACTCATATTATAAAAGATCAGAATTCGATGACTCAAATTTTGAATGATAATATTTTGATGTCTCACAACTAGGTAACCCAACTTTTGGTGGGAACTCAGATTTTGAATACCATATGAAAATGAACTCAACCTCTGACCCATACTCAATTTCTGAAATCAGGTCTATCTTGTCAAGTCCAGTCACAGTTTGAAAATAGGAAAAAAATCGTTTAAAAAAAATTAAAAGAGGGACTAACATGGCTCAGTTAAATTTTGTAAGGGATTAAATAGAGAATTTTTTTTGTCATGGACTAATTTAGACTCTCTCTTTTCTGTGACAGACTAAAATTGGTCTTCACTAGCAGTCCAGTCACGGTTCAAAAGTAAGAAAAAAACCGGTTTGAAAAATATTAGGGATTTAATAGAGAATTTTATTTTCTCAGGGACTAATCTGACCTCTGCAGTTTTTGTGAATGACTAAAATGGGACTTCACGCAAAATAAATAAAAAACAAAATTGTATGTGCTAGGATTCAAACCCATGACCCTGAGTGACTTTTTACCACGGTTGAAATTTTCAACCGTAGTAGTAAAATTACTGTATTAAATAACCATTGTTGAATGTCTTTTAATAAAGTATAAAAATTGCAGCAGTAGAACAACAACAATAACAACAAGATTCATACTCATGACCATGCGCCACCTTTTACCATAGTTGGAACTTCCAATCATGGTGAAAATATGCTTAAAATGAAAATAAAAAGAAAGCACCTAATTAAATAGATTATACCAAGGTGGGTCCTTTGGTCGTGGTAAGATGAGCGTTGTTGTATCGGATAAAGATGATAACAGAAAAGTTATATATGATAAGAAAGCCAAAAATATTACAACATCCTACTTAGGGATGGATGAATTCTTTATGGTGTCTAATTGTCAACCCCCTAAAGAAATATGAGAAACCTTAGAGATCACTAGTGAGTCTATTTATATGTTCAAGTGTACATAGTCCAATAGTAGCAACTGATATAAAAGTTAGAGTATCAATCCCATATAGATTGTAATAACTTAAATTAGTTCTTAAGGTAGACTTTGTAAATAGTCATGAGCAAAGGATAATAATGATAATAATTGATTGTCACGGATTCAAGTTAAGTAGTAATAAGTAGAGTAAAGAAGTTAAATCAATACTAAGATGCATGTTGGGCAATGACTCATTTAATGAGTTTATTTTTGTGTGTAAATGATGAGATATGTCGTGACATATGAGGTAAAAATGATCTAGTGGTGTATGTCTACAACATCAAAGCATATGAATTAAGTTAAGGAACATATCTCTAAGTCTCACTATAAAATTAATGTGCATCTTGAATAACTTCTTATTTTCCTTATGGTTGTAGCCCTTTATGTCTGGAGTGACTAATCTAATGAATATGTTTCCTACCATTTTCAACCATATTGATCATGAGTTCCATTTGTTAACGGTTCACTTTATATTAACAAGATTTATCAATTTTTAAGATGATCAGACAAAGAAATAAATACGTAACAACATTTGACATGATAAAATACATCATTAGAGTCACACCATTTAACATAAAAGACTAATTTTCATTAAAATTCACATTGTTCAATATAAAAAGTTTAACTCATGGTGAGCAAAAACAACACATGTTCTTAAAATTAAAATTTCTAAACACTAATGAAAAGAAAATGATAACCTAAGTCTTACACTTTTACTTCTTAGAATATTTAATCAGCAAGAAGCGAGTTCTGTCATGGATGGTAGCACTACATTCTTTAAGAAAGAAAAGATGATAGATTTTCTTCACTTTTGGTTTAAACTTCTTCTTTTCCAAACTAAGTGTGTATTTCTAAGTTATTTTTCAAGTGTCTCAACTTTTGAACCTACTTTCATTTCTCCAAGGTGGTCCTTTTAAATCCTCTTATATTCTAGGGTTTCCTTGAGTCATTGGATCACGGGCCTCGTGATTATCTAATGATTTGGTCATAAAAAAAATTCTCTTTTTTTTATTCTTTCGTACCGGTATTAGGTGTAATACATAAACATGCAGAGGAAAAAACTTCTAATGGAAAACTTTATATATAGAGAGACAAGTAACGTGTTCATTTTAGCCCTACACAACTTTTGCAGGTTTTGTCATGTATTGTTTATCCTTATCCATTCAACTTTCCCCTCATATAGTGTTTCCATCCCCAAGCTTCTGCCATATTTTCCCTATTGTTTAGACCATTCACTCCTTTCAACATCTTTTGGCTATGTGGTCTAATGGGATATAAGGTTGATTTTTTGTCGTGACAAAACCTATCACCAGAGTACTCATACACAAGTATAAAACACATAAACTCACAAAAGAGAACACCTAGTATGCTCCATACTAACTAAGCTAAAAATAGTAAAACATGCTTAATTTTCCCTAATTATGCTTATAAAAACAAAATAAATCAAGTAATACGGGCTTTATTCACCCTAATTATGGATGACTTATTGTCGATCGGCATCACTAAAGGTTTCTTCACTTTGACCGCCATCTCTTCAAGAACATAATTGATCTAAATTGATTGACATGCTGCATAGGATCCTGCTATATATTCAGTCTCACACGATGATAGTGCCACCACATGTTGCTTTCTCGAGCACCATGAGATTGGGTCACCAAATACTCATAAGAAGTAACTAGTTGAGCTTCTTTGATCTTCCTTATCTCCACACTAATTAGCATCTGAATAACAAGTAATTGCAACTTCATTTTGTCGCACGCTCGCGAAAAATGAACAGAGTCGCCACCAATATATTTATCCCATAAGGGAAAGGAATATCAGAAAACCTAACAAAGGAAGGAACAAAGTCTTGCGACCAGAGAATCAAGGTACGGGAGTCGGTTACGCAAGGGGAAGGTATTAGCACCCCTCGCGCCCATCGTACTCGATGGTATCCATCTATGTTTGTTTCTATCTAAAGGGTGTGTACTATGTCTATGTCTACATGCGAACGAATGCAAAAAGAAATACGGGAAAAAGAAGGGATATTTACAAATGTGCTCGTTCAAGCCCCGCGACTTGATGCCTACGTATCCTTTTCAGGAATCATAGAGCCGTAGTTCGGCTCCATAGTTTTGTTTGTTTTTGTGTTTTTTAGTTGGGCGGCGTTAACGCTCGCGCTCTTGCATAAGGGGACAGCCTAGGATGCAATGGAGCGGAGATAACGGTGCCCTTAAGAGAAAGAGGTGAGAGAGTGATTTTGAGCGTTTCGAGGAAATCCCGTAAGCAAGGGAAACTCGAGTTACTCTTTGGTTGGTGTTTTTTAGGAGTTGGGAACTTACGCCTGAATGGAACCCTTAAGCAAGGGAGCTCCAAGCACTCGAACATCCCTTAAGCAAGGGAAGTTACAAGCTTCCATTCCCTTTTTATTAGTCAAAGTATTTATTAGTCATTTTTTATGCGTTTTCTTGGTATTTTTTAATGGGAGTTTATTCAAGTATTTTTAGATGTTTTATGTTGCAAAAGAAAAAGAAACTAGCCTAAGTATGAAGGGAATTTTTACCTAATGTTATCATGGTTTCTACCTAAGGTTAGGAATTAAAAGAAGCATGGGAAATAAAGTAAAAGTGGAGTATATAAAAATAGCATAAGAGCATGAAATAGAACAAGTCAAAATATAGCACAAAAGTGAATTAAAAGTACTACTATTTTTATTGTTTATCAATCACAAATCAAAGAAAACAATCAATTAAAAAATTCAATTAAAAGAAAATAAAGTTTCTAAAAAAATCTAATTGGTTGAAGAATATTTTTGTTATTTTTATTTGAGAAAAAAGAAATTCAATTAATGTGCAAAAAGAATTAAAAGAAAGATCAATTTTATTATTTGTTTTTATTATTAACAGGGGAGTGCAAAAGTAGTTTTTAAAATGAACTAAAGATAGTTAACAGTGAGATGGGCCAGGAAACTGGGGGTGGAGATAGCATGGGCGCATAGAGGCCCAGTCATCAGCATGTGGTGCGTTAGCAGCTAGGGGTGTACGCTTCAGAAAATGTCCAGGCCCAGCGTATGTGAGGCCCAACGCCTCCACTCTTCATTTTCCATTCATTCCAAAAATTGTTTTTTATTTCATTTTCAGCAAGCATTTATTATTGTCATGTGGTATGAAAAAAAGAAACAAACGTGACATATGAACATATTATCAATTGGTGCAGGTTCCACTTAAGTGAGTAAGACAAAAATAAGTCCCTGGCTAATCATGTCTAGCCACGTCATCTCCCAATGATGAAACAAAACGAAATGGCAAAGAAGTGGGAGAGGAAACCGTTCAGGGAGTGCCACGTAACTGACAGAGAGAGAAACTCATGCAGCAAAACGTAGACGCCGGAGATAACTCCGGTCGTCTTCTCCGGCGAGTAGCACCACCGGTGCCGGACCAGGATGCCCAGAAATTCACAACAACACCACCGTTTGACTCTGATTTTCACGCTGAGTTCGAATTCACCATTACTTTTCCCTGATAATTCCTCCAACACACAAGCCGAAAACGTCTCTAACAAACTAACATAACCAAACTCAACAAGTACACATGAACACAGTCAATCACCTCATTTATATGCATTGAACGTAAATCTACCAATGAACGTAACGAAACAAGCGACAACCGCACACACGTACATAGATCTAAAACTCGAATCATTCGAAAATCTGCGAGTAGTTTGGATATGCGAGGATGCTGATGATATCACATACTTCTTTAACGTAAAGGAACTGAAATCTTACTTGAAGCAAGTCGTGAGCAGAGTCTTCGAAAAGCGTTTGTTCCTTGCTCCGATCTCACACTCTTCAAGCTCCTTGTTGTTAACGATAAGCGATTATGGAGAAGGCGTGATCCTCTGTGAATATAAACTCGCGAGATCTTGAAAACCGAGAATCTTTCTCAATGAAGATGATGATGATTAATTCGGTGGCAGTGGTAAAGAGATGATCATGAGAGGATGTACGCTAAATGATCCGTAGGAGTTTGAAAGCATGATAATGGTGACCGTGGTTTTATGATGGTGAAGATGGTGGTGGTTGTCACGGTTGTTGAAGGTGAAAAAGAGTTAGTTACGGTGGTTGGTTCGGTTTGTTAGGGTGGCCGGAGTTAGTTGTAGGATTCTGTTATGGCGGTTGGTGGTGGAGAGAGTGAGGAGAGGGTAGAGAGAGGGTGATGTGAGAGATAAGAGAAACTGGAAAAATGGAAAGATGGAAGTGAGTGAGAGAGTGAGAGTGAGAAAGAGTGGAGTTGTGTTGTTTGAAACTGTGGAAAAATGAGGCGTGTCCGTGTGTAGTGGCTGCAACTATGCTTATATATTTCCAATGATTGAGGAATGATGGTGAATTCTTGGGTGTGGAACTTAGAGTGTAATTTGCAGCAAGTTTCTTTTTATTTCTTGAATATGGGACTTAAGTTTGTGAAGAGGAGAGCTTGTATGGGAAGTGTGACGCTGCATGGTTGCTTGTAGTGGGATGAGCCGAAAGTGTTGTTTATAGAAAGCATCATAAAAGCTTTTCACGCATGCAGTGTATGCATGGCTGCATATGGGGAGTTAGTGAATAGTTCCCATGGAAATTTGCATATTCAAAACACCTACTTCATGTACACGTATCTCAAGCTACACTTCACGGTTTAATCTCCTTTCGAGCTCAACATGAAGAGTGCATGGAATGGGTGAGAAATGGTGTTGGGAATTGTTTGAAATAAGGTTTGGGAGGATAGCAAAATGACCTCAAACTTGGGTACTACCACTGTCTGGAATTCCGCGCGCGCGTATTGCCAGCCTGGCCCTTGTATTCAGTCAACAAGCAGTTTGGTAGGGGAGTGACTTCAAGGCTCTACATCTCGACAGATATGTGTCCAAAATTAATGAAATTAGATTCAACAGATAGATGACATGGCAAAGAACAGTTTAAGATCATGCTTGTTCAATGTGGGAATTTGTGGAGGAAGAAAAATGCATTGAGATTTGGTACACCATGTGTTTGATGAAATGCATGCGTGTGCCTTAAGAATCTGCCTTGGCTGCCTGCGGGATTTGGGCCAGTGTTGGGGCACCACTTTGAGGGCTGGAATCTCACTCAATATTTGTTCAATTGACCCAATTCTTGTTTCAATGGATAAAGGGGATGGCAAGGAAGAGATACATACCAAGTTTGCATTCATGGAACTTCTGTAGAGTTCTAAAAATGGTTGGAGATTTGGCATGCCATGTGTTTGTTGAAATGCCAGGTCATGACCTGACTTGTGACTTGGATCCTGACTTAAGCTGAATGGATTTTCAGGAACTTCACACCATTTTAACTCTTCATGCAAGTTTCAAATGAAAAAGTGTCCAACTACAAAGTTGTTCTCCTCCATGAGAGGAACAACTTTGATGTTGGAATTTTCTTCAAAAAATGCCATTTGCCATGTGTAATCTAGTGCTGAAGTAGGCTGCTTAACAAGATTTAAAGCTCCAAAAATTTTTCTAAGTGTGGGAAACTTGTCTTTTTACTATTTTTCCAACTTTTTGCCGAACTCCCGATTTTATCCATTCTTCGACTTTTCTTGATTAATTTTCCACCAAAAGTCAATATTTGAATAATTTTCCCGATTTTGACCCAAAAGTCAACTGTTCCGATTCTTCCGACTATTGATGAAATTCCCGATTAAATCTCTTCCAGTCCGATCCAGTTAAACAAACACATCTACATGGTCAGTATGAGAAGCTTTTCACACATAGAAACCAATTCTGATTAAATGTTGACCAGACAGTCAACTGGTTGACTTTGGTCAAAGAAACCCTAATTTAAAGAACCGGATGATTTGCAAGCTTGCGCTCTTCAATCAATGCCCTGATTTGAAGCAGGGAGACACCCCAATCCAGGAGGACTTCAATGAACATAGAGCCACATGATTATACCTCAGTTTTCTCTTTCTCTGATCAAACTTCTTTGCAATGGAGCTTTTTCTTGCTAGCCCTTGAATAACACCTATGATATGAATGCATGGGTATGGGTTATGACCTAAGTGATGTATGTACATGAATGCAAAGCCTAAGCCAGTTAGAAGTTAAAGGGTAGGACAAATTTGGGGTATGACAGCTGCTCTATTTAATCGTCTTATACTCGAAGGTGAGATTGGCGCCAGCCTTTAGAATATTCGAAGTAGAAGAAGATTAAATACCGAAGACCTGAAATTTGTCCTGAGGAGATGGAGTGGTTTTTATTTCTTTATTTCTGTTTTGATATCTGCTGGGGAAAGAGAACTTTTGTTTTTCTCTAATGGGAAAGTTTGTGGTAAGGGGTTGAAATGGGGTAGCTTGTAACGTAGCCAAGGTGCCAATACAAGGTTCTCAATGGAAATGATTGTTGTATGAAACTGTGATTGGAAAGTATGGGTCCGACGGAATGATAGGATCTACTGACTCAGAAATGAAAAAAGATGAGGATAAGGTCAACGGACCTACGATCCACAAGAAATGAAAAAGATGAGGATAAGGTCAACGGACCTACGATCCACAAGAAATGAAAAAGATGAGGATAAGGTCAACGGACCTACGATCCACAAGAATGACAAGATGAGGATAAGGTCAACGGACCTACGATCCACAAGAATGCAAAGGATGAGGATAAGGTCAACGGACCTACGATCCACAAGGATGAAAAGATGAGGATAAGGTCAACGGACCTACGATCCACGAGAATGCAAAGGATGAGGATAAGGTCAACGGACCTACGATCCACAGGAAATGGAAAAGATGGGGATAAGGTCAACGGACCTACGATCCACAAGAATGAAAAAGATGAGGATAAGGTGAACGGACCTACGATCCACAAGAATGCAAAGGATGAGGATAAGGTCAACGGACCTACGATCCACAAGAATGAAAAGAATGAGGATAAGGTCAACGGACCTACGATCCACAAGAATGCAAAGGATGAGGATAAGGTCAACGGACCTACGATCCACAAGAATGAAAAAGATGAGGATAAGGTCAACGGACCTACGATCCACAAGAATGCAAAGGATGAGGATAAGGTCAACGGACCTACGATCCACAGGAAATGAAAGATGAGGATAAGGTCAACGGACCTACGATCCACAAGAATGAAAAGATGAGGATAAGGTCAACGGACCTACGATCCACAGGAAATGAAAAAGATGAGGATAAGGTCAACGGACCTACGATCCACAAGAATGCAAAGGATGAGGATAAGGTCAACGGACCTACGATCCACAAGAAATGAAAAAGATGAGGATAAGGTCAACGGACCTACGATCCACAAGAATGACAAGATGAGGATAAGGTCAACGGACCTACGATCCACGAGAATGAAAAGGATGAGGATAAGGTCAACGGACCTACGATCCACGGGAAAATTATTGAAAAGCACTTAGACTGGGGATTGGGGATTGGTAAAACCAAGTATCGGCACCGTGGGTGGAGGAGATTTGTAATGGAGTAGCAGATATCAATTGGAGTTTGTAAGGACATTTTATGTGGGGATGTATCATTGTCTTGATTGAGGGTCGATTTGTATTATCTGGCTTATGCTTTGTATGCATGTTTGAATTTTTCTATGGCGTAATGATCCGCTTTGACGGATGTGCTACGCTTTTGAGGATGCAATGTTATATGCAGTGAACGCTATATGCAGAATGCCAAATAAAGGCATTAATGAGGTAAACACCAGGGAGAATCCCCTTAGTGTTAAGAATTATGTACAGGTGCCAATAGATATTGGACTTTGATTTGCAAGATGCCCCTTCTGGTTGTTGACTTGTAGAGTGTAGAATAACTTCTGACTTCTCACCATGTGCCATTACTTGGAGGATTTTCAGCTTGAGGAGATTCCCTCGATTCACCATGTTGGGGACGAGAAATCCAAATAAGGAGCCTTGGTTAGGGAAGTAGGACAACTCCTAGGAGAAATAAACTCCTATGCTTGAGGAATGGAACAAACTCTCGGGAGAAATAAGCTCCATGCTTGGGGAGATACCAAGGTTCTAGGAGAAATAAACTCCTATGATTAGGGAGAGTCGATATGACTCAAAAGATTGTGCTCCAAGCTTTGTGACCCATGAAGGAAATTGCCCCAGTGGATCCTTGGAGAGATTTGTCAAATCTCGACGTAACTGCCCCAGATTGGTTGAATTTGAGAGAGATTCCTCGACGTGATTGCCCCAGATATGCTGAATTTGAGAGGTCAAACCTCGATTTAATTGCCCCAGATTGGTTGAATTTGAGAGAGATTCCTCGACATGATTGCCCCTGATTAGGTATGTCTTACTAGAATCCTCAAGCTTTCTTTGTTTTGAAGTCAAACAAACATGGAAACAACTTTGCCACGCTCAACGGAGTCTTCAAACTCTTCCCCTCAAGGTAATCGAAGAAGGCATTAACTGTTCATGCCCAACGGAGTTTTTAGAGGATTTTCCCCTTGATGGTCAATGTTTGAAATGATTGGCTTTTACTCCTCGGAGTTCTCAAGTCTCTTGTATTTTGACATGATCAAGTTGCTCACTGATTCTCATCCTTGAAAATTTACTTGATGTTAAGCACATATTTTGCATGCAAAAGAATGTTAATTCTAAGAATGATGATTCTAATGCAAAGCCTATGTTAGTCTTGAAGTTTAAAGAAACTTTTTATTGAAATGAGGTTGCGACCTCTTGTGAATGGATCACTAGTTGACACAACCTCGATTTTTGCATATGGAAGATAAAGAAAACGTACGATACCAACATGGATATGAGTCATACTTCATTGGGAGTCAGTTAAACGCTATCTCATCGGAGTGCGCTTTCAAAATAAACCCTACTTCAATTAGGACTTTTAAGGGTTGTAACTTGGCCGGGTTCACGGTTTTTAGAAAGCAAAGGATTTTTAGGCTCAAAGTTATTTGTACCCACCCCCTTCGTGATGTTCTCCATTCCTATGTTCAGTTAACTCGACACGAGTGTTCATCCCTCACAAGGAATTGAGAAATGGTTGAAGAATCAATGAGGTTCTTTGGACATGGCGGTCGCTCACCTTTTATTCTTTTGATTCATTGTCACACGACTTTGTTCTTGCTTGGCAATTTCATTATTTTCTTTTTTTTTATGCTTCTTTTGTCATTTTTCTTTTTCATCATTTTCTTCTTATATTTTTTTTTGCCATTTCTTTTTTACAAGTCGTGTGACCTCGCATTATCTTTGATTCGTTGGAGGTGATTGCGACCGCCTCACTCCTTTGATTTGATGAAGGATTACCATTGTGGCATCGTCATCTCTTGATCTCTTGATGGAATAAGGATAATCATTGCGGTTTTGACATTCCTCAACCTTTTGGAGGATAACCATTGTTGTATCCTTAGATGCATACCCTTTTGGTGAGTTTTGAAAGCTCGATCAAGTTAAATAAACACTACCCTGCCCCAAGGTTAAAATAAGGGTTTTTTATGATTAGAAAAGAAACTCCTTCTTCAAGGCTCAAAGGGTTATCGAGGGTCTATCTCCCTTATATCTCCGGTGTTTGGGGATTTGAAATAATGCCTGTACATCCTCAGTAGGGTTTTATTCAAAAGCACACAATTGGAGATTTTTGCATTTTTATTTTTCATCATTCTCCCTCCGCTTTTTGCCTAAGCAAGCATTCGTAAAGTTGGTATCGTAATGCCAAAAACATTTTATGAGTGAAAACGAATGGGTTTCTTCAAGACAAACATAAACAATGTATTTTATTTTCATTCAGAAATTAACAAGTTTTTACATGCTATCAATGCTTAGACAAACAAAGGAAAAATTACAAATGAGAATGCAATAACGAAACTAAATGAATGCCATTGTTGAGGAGGCTTGACTCCATCTGGACTTATTGATCTTGAATACTTTTTGCAGTTCTTTCCAAACACTTCATATTACTTCAAAAGAGAACTCCAACAAAGTCATCCATGAATTGTAAACTTTTGCCTTACTTTAGGGATTCGAGCAATGCGAGTGATGCAATGCTCAAGATAAGAGTACGTCTTGCTTATCCCTCGTGCGGGAGCCCCAAGCATAGTTGCTAGAGTAGTAATCGCCATCATAAATGGAAGAACCTTGTACGATCATCAAACTCAAGAGAGCTACTTGTGGTGAAGAAGACCCAATACTCGAATCTTAACCAATTGAAGTTCCAACAAACAGGGAAGCGAATGGGAATAAGGCAATAGAATCACGTCAATTTGTCTCTCATATTCTTCTTGTCTCTATTAACAAGCGAAGGCCACTGAGAAGGAAATTACGCGAAAAGGCGACTGAGATGTGAAGTAGAACCTTGAGAATGAGAAGCGTTGCGAAGAACACTCTTGATTACCACGTGGAAAGAGATTTTGATAAAGTCACCCAGGAATTTGTAATGCTTTTAAGGGATTCGAGCAATGCGAATGATGCAATGCTCAAGATAAGAGTACGTCTTGCTTATCCCTCGATCGGGAGCCCCAAGCAACTTCTACACATGTACAGGAGATTATTACCACTTTAGCTTCAATATCCATCACTAGGAGTGAGAGCGGATGATCCTTGCATTTCTTGATATCAGGCATCAGGCACAAACCAACAACATCTGAATCAGTGGAGTCACGACTTCTTTTTTTTTTATGGCTTCCAAACTTATCTCCAAGAGGTGAAACCTTTTGTCAAATTCAATACTTGGAAACTTGAAGACTTCAATGATGTGAATTCTCTTTACCAAGAATAGGAATCTCAACATTTCAAACATTCTGATTCATAAGACCTTCTCATGGGTGACATTAACATTTGCATTTGGCTTCTAGGGAACTTATCTTAACTCTTCGTGTCTAAAAGAAAAACTTGAAGAGCCTCCATAGATTGATTCATGTTAACCCCCATTTTGTTCTCATCTCAATCAAAACCCCACAGAGTTGTTCCAGTATCAACGTTTGAGCACGTAACGGTGAGACGTCAATTGTGTTGCTGAAGTCAAAGTCTGAATAGAAAGGCCCCCACAAGCTTCTGATAGAACCATGAAATGCATGATAGTGTGAATGCAATGTGTTCGTTTATGGAGAATCCTAAAGTCTTTTCACACTTTTTCTTTTTCTTTTTTTTTTCTCTTTTTTTTTGAATCAAAGCTTCATTTTGTATAGGATATCTTTTCTTTTTTTTTTTCCTTCTTTTCTATTTCCTTTTTCTTTTCATTTCCTTTTTTGGAAATAGACTTTAGAATTCCTCACAAATGAAGTGGATAAAACAATGATGTTATGCAATGCAAGCATGGGATCAAGGGTCCATATAATCTGAGTAGCATATGTACAATCCTCTGAATGACTGATATAAAACCTCCTTGCAGGCCAAATGTCACAGGATCAAAGGTTCGACGCCCTTTTGGAATACCAGAATATCAAGCACCAGGAGAATAGACCAAATAAAGGTCCAACCTCGAGTATGAAGAAGCAATGGTATGTAGGAGCCAAGGTTTCCTGTCCCACCCCAATCTCACGGGTATGAATTCTAGACACGGACAGGTGGTCCCTAATGGTCACTAGGGTCTACAGTTCCCATGGGGTACAAAGTGTTTGAGGCAACAAGCGTGCCAGACACAGTGTTCCATGAAAGAACCTCGCCCAGTTGTGGTACCCCATGTCAATCTCAGCCATAGAAAGCGCTACGGGAGTCAACATGAGCATCCACGCTAATCCTATATGTCACTTGGCCTGGGTAGTGGGCCTTTTACCTCAAAAACCCCCCACCTGCAAAACAGAACAGAAGACCCCAAGGAACACAAAATATAATCCATATGCATGATGTGCAAGCAGAAATAAACATGATATGCAAGCAGAAAATAAACATGCAAACATATATACAAGATATAGACATAAAACAAATAAACACCCAATAAAAGAAACAAACAAAGGCTAGGATCGACTTGCTTAGGTAATCCCCAGCAGAGTCGCCAGCTGTCGCACGCTCGCGAAAAATGAACAGAGTCGCCACTAATATATTTATCCCATAAGGGAAAGGAATATCAGAAAACCTAACAAAGGAAGGAACAAAGTCTTGCGACCAGAGAATCAAGGTACGGGAGTCGGTTACGCAAGGGGAAGGTATTAGCACCCCTCGCGCCCATCGTACTCGATGGTATCCACCTATGTTTGTTTCTATCTAAAGGGTGTGTACTATGTCTATGTCTACATGCGAACGAATGCAAAAAGAAATACGGGGAAAAGAAGGGATATTTACAAATGTGCTCGTTCAAGCCCCGCGACTTGATGCCTACGTATCCTTTTCAGGAATCAGAGCGTCGTAGTTCGGCTCTATAGTTTTGTTTGTTTTTGTGTTTTTTAGTTGGGCGGCGTTAACGCTCGCGCTCTTGCATAAGGGGACAGCCTAGGATGCAATGGAGCGGAGATAACGGTGCCCTTAAGAGAAAGAGGTGAGAGAGTGATTTTGAGCGTTTCGAGGAAATCCCATAAGCAAGGGAAACTCGAGTTACTCTTTGGTTGGTGTTTTTTAGGAGTTGGGAACTTACGCCTGAATGGAACCCTTAAGCAAGGGAGCTCCAAGCACTCGAACATCCCTTAAGCAAGGGAAGTTACAAGCTTCCATTCCCTTTTTATTAGTCAAAGTATTTATTAGTCATTTTTTATGCGTTTTCTTGGTATTTTTTAATGGGAGTTTATTGAAGTATTTTTAGATGTTTTATGTTGCAAAAGAAAAAGAAACTAGCCTAAGTATGAAGGGAATTTTTACCTAATGTTATCATGGTTTCTACCTAAGGTTAGGAATTAAAAGAAGCATGGGAAATAAAGCAAAAGTGGAGTATATAAAAATAGCATAAGAGCATGAAATAGAACAAGTCAAAATATAGCACAAAAGTGAATTAAAAGTACTACTATTTTTATTGTTTATCAATCACAAATCAAAGAAAACAATCAATTAAAAAATTCAATTAAAAGAAAATAAAGTTTCTAAAAAAATCTAATTGGTTGAAGAATATTTTTGTTATTTTTATTTGAGAAAAAAGAAATTCAATTAATGTGCAAAAAGAATTAAAAGAAAGATCAATTTTATTATTTGTTTTTATTATTAACAGGGGAGTGCAAAAGTAGTTTTTAAAATGAACTAAAGATAGTTAACAGTGAGATGGGCCAGGAAACTGGGGGTGGAGATAGCATGGGCGCATAGAGGCCCAGTCATCAGCATGTGGTGCGTTAGCAGCTAAGGGTGTACGCTTCAGAAAATGTCCAGGCCCAGCGTATGTGAGGCCCAACGCCTCCACTCTTCATTTTCCATTCATTCCAAAAATTGTTTTTTATTTCATTTTCAGCAAGCATTTATTATTGTCATGTGGTATGAAAAAAAGAAACAAACGTGACATATGAACATATTATCAATTGGTGCAGGTTCCACTTAAGTGAGTAAGACAAAAATAAGTCCCTGGCTAATCACGTCTAGCCACGTCATCTCCCAATGATGAAACAAAACGAAATGGCAAAGAAGTGGGAGAGGAAACCGTTCAGGGAGTGCCACGTAACTGACAGAGAGGGAAACTCATGCAGCAAAACGTAGACGCCGGAGATAACTCCGGTCGTCTTCTCCGGCGAGTAGCACCACCGGTGCCGGACCAGGATGCCCAGAAATTCACAACAACACCACCGTTTGACTCTGATTTTCACGCTGAGTTCGAATTCACCATTACTTTTCCCTGATAATTCCTCCAACACACAAGCCGAAAACGTCTCTAACAAACTAACATAACCAAACTCAACAAGTACACATGAACACAGTCAATCACCTCATTTATATGCATTGAACGTAAATCTACCAATGAACGTAACGAAACAAGCGACAACCGCACACACGTACATAGATCTAAAACTCGAATCATTCGAAAATCTGCGAGTAGTTTGGATATGCGAGGATGCTGATGATATCACATACTTCTTTAACGTAAAGGAACTGAAATCTTACTTGAAGCAAGTCGTGAGCAGAGTCTTCGAAAAGCGTTTGTTCCTTGCTCCGATCTCACACTCTTCAAGCTCCTTGTTGTTAACGATAAGCGATTATGGAGAGGGCGTGATCCTCTGTGAATATAAACTCGCGAGATCTTGAAAACCGAGAATCTTTCTCAATGAAGATGATGATGATTGATTCGGTGGCAGTGGTAAAGAGATGATCATGAGAGGATGTACGCTAAATGATCCGTAGGAGTTTGAAAGCATGATAATGGTGACCGTGGTTTTATGATGGTGAAGATGGTGGTGGTTGAAGGTGAAAAAGAGTTAGTTACGGTGGTTGGTTCGGTTTGTTAGGGTGGCCGGAGTTAGTTGTAGGATTCTGTTATGGCGGTTGGTGGTGGAGAGAGTGAGGAGAGGGTAGAGAGAGGGTGATGTGAGAGATAAGGGAAACTGGAAAAATGGAAAGATGGAAGTGAGTGAGAGAGTGAGAGTGAGAAAGAGTGGAGTTGTGTTGTTTGAAACTGTGGAAAAATGAGGCGTGTCCGTGTGTAGTGGCTGCAACTATGCTTATATATTTCCAATGATTGAGGAATGATGGTGAATTCTTGGGTGTGGAACTTAGAGTGTAATTTGCAGCAAGTTTCTTTTTATTTCTTGAATATGGGACTTAAGTTTGTGAAGAGGAGAGCTTGTATGGGAAGTGTGACGCTGCATGGTTGCTTGTAGTGGGATGAGCCGAAAGTGTTGTTTATAGAAAGCATCATAAAAGCTTTTCACGCATGCAGTGTATGCATGGCTGCATATGGGGAGTTAGTGAATAGTTCCCATGGAAATTTGCATATTCAAAACACCTACTTCATGTACACGTATCTCAAGCTACACTTCACGGTTTAATCTCCTTTCGAGCTCAACATGAAGAGTGCATGGAATGGGTGAGAAATGGTGTTGGGAATTGTTTGAAATAAGGTTTGGGAGGATAGCAAAATGACCTCAAACTTGGGTACTACCACTGTATGGAATTTCGCGCGCGCGTATTGCCAGCCTGGCCCTTGTATTCAGTCAACAAGCAGTTTGGTAGGGGAGTGACTTCAAGGCTCTACATCTCGACAGATATGTGTCCAAAATTAATGAAATTAGATTCAACAGATAGATGACATGGCAAAGAACAGTTTAAGATCATGCTTGTTCAATGTGGGAATTTGTGGAGGAAGAAAAATGCATTGAGATTTGGCACACCATGTGTTTGATGAAATGCATGCGTGTGCCTTAAGAATCTGCCTTGGCTGCCTGCGGGATTTGGGCCAGTGTTGGGGCACCACTTTGAGGGTTGGCATCTCACTCAATATTTGTTCAATTGACCCAATTCTTGTTTCAATGGATAAAGGGGATGGCAAGGAAGAGATACATACCAAGTTTGCATTCATGGAACTTCTGTAGAGTTCTAAAAATGGCTGGAGATTTGGCATGCCATGTGTTTGTTGAAATGCCAGGTCATGACCTGACTTGTGACTTGGATCCTGACTTAAGCTGAATGGATTTTCAGGAACTTCACACCATTTTAACTCTTCATGCAAGTTTCAAATGAAAAAGTGTCCAACTACAAAGTTGTTCTCCTCCATGAGAGGAACAACTTTGATGTTGGAATTTTCTTCAAAAAATGCCATTTGCCATGTGTAATCTAGTGCTGAAGTAGGCTGCTCAACAAGATTTAAAGCTCCAAAATTTTTTCTAAGTGTGGGAAACTTGTCTTTTTACTATTTTTCCAACTTTTTGCCGAACTCCCGATTTTAACCATTCTTCGACTTTTCTTGATTAATTTTCCACCAAAAGTCAATATTTGAATAATTTTCCCGATTTTGACCCAAAAGTCAACTGTTCCGATTCTTCCGACTATTGATGAAATTCCCGATTAAATCTCTTCCAGTCCTGTCATACCCCAAAATTTTCCGATTATGACCCATTGGATATGGTGAGCTTGATTCATAAAAAAGGACGTTCAAAGAGGGAAGTCAAAGTTCTTCAACAAAGCTGCAACTACATTTCAATGTTGCAAATTGGGTTCCAAAAAGATCCTTGAAAGCATTGCATATGCATTTGCATAACAGGTTTCCAGACAACGAGCTTCTCATTTTCTACCTCAAATCCCTAAAGCTTGATACTTACAACTCCTTTGTGGCTTCGTCAGAATCTTCTTCTTAGAAGTAATCTGTAGTTCAGATACGAACGCTTGGTTTGGTTTCCTCTCTGGGGCACTTGGTCAGTCGATCGATAATTGCCAACCAGTCCGAGATAAGGTACAAGACTTGATTGATGCAAAGGCTATCATATTCACACCTGCAGGCCAGATTTGAAGTTCTCCTTCGACTCAATGGACCTTCTGAAGCAATAAGTCCATACGGAGAAAATCTCCTCAATGTTGGCAATTCGTAATTTCTCATGCATTTTCATGCGTAATCTTTCTTGTTTTTGTTAATACTGTCTATATGCAATACTTGTTTGTTTTTGAACTATAATAACGATGCATTGGATGTGTTTGTCTTGAAAAAATTCATTCGCTCTCGCTCTAATATGTTCTTATTTGCTTGTGATACCAAGCTCTCAGTGATAAAGCATGATGACTCTGAAGGGAGAATGACGAACACATAATACCAATAATCTCAAATGGTGTGCTTTCGAGCAAAACCCTGTTGATGATGTACAGGCATTGTTTCAAATTCCCAAACACTGGAGATATAAGGAAGTTAATCCCTTGCCAACCCCTTTTGAGCCTTGAAGTAGGAGTTTCTTTTCTATACAAAAAAAAACCTCACATTTAACCCAGGGGCAGGGTAGTATTCAGTTAATTTGATTGAGCATTCAAAATTCATCAGGAACACGAATCTAAGGATACAATAATGGTTATCTTTCAAAAAAGGTTGAGGAAAATTCGAGACCGCGATGGTCATATCTCGCAACAGGAGGTCAAAATATGACAATGCAACAACGACTATCCCTCGTCGACCAAGAAATGAGGCAGTTACAATCTTTCCAACAAATTGAAGACGTGTCAGGATCATACGACTTGTTCAAAAAAAAAAGAACGAATAAAAAAAAAAAAGAAAGAGAAAAGAAAGCCCGCTAAGTCAATAAATTGAAAACATATGACTTAGGCAAAAGTTATGGCATCCCGCTGGACTTCAAACCCAAAATTCAAAAGAGTTTGTCCAGGCAAAAGTTAGGGAAATATAAAAAAAAATCCTCAACAAAATGGGCAAAGTCCTGTGACTATAAATTCAAAGAACAAGTCGTGTGATCAAACACAAAATACGAAAGGTAAAGTGACTGCCATGTCCAGACACCTCATTGATTCCTCAATCATCTCAAACTCCTCTTGAAGGATGAATGCTTGCATTGAGTTAACTGAACTTAGGTCGAAGAACATCACGAAGGGGGTGGGCACCAATAAAATTTTGAGCCTAAAAATCCTTTTTTCTAAAAATCGTGAACCTGGCCACGTTACAACCCTCAAAAGTCCTAATTGAAGCAGGGTTAATTCGAAAGCATACTGTAACGAGAATACGGTAAACCGACTCCTAGGAGTTTTGCTAAAACACTTGAGTTGGTATCACACCACATTTCACAAAAAAACTTGATGTTTTGACATCCTTTCAAAAAAATTCTTCTTTAAACTTCAAGACAAACATGCACCTTGCATTAGAATTATATTTCTCATACTAAACATTCTTTGCATATGAACAAGTATTTGACACCAGGAAAGCTTCCATCATGAACTGCAGATGAAAATTTTAATCCTTTCAAGGGACAAGTTGTCTTCAGAACTCCGTTGGGTTCGAGCGAGAATATCTCAAATTCTGATCACCCTCAGGGGCACAAAAGCAGTTGGATACTTCGTTGAGTAATAGTTTAGTCAATCTGGGGCAATCAGGTCAAGATTTGAAGAATCTCTCAAAAGTGTTGAACAATCAGGGGCATTCACCCAAGCATAGTTGAAAATTACCTCCGACCCGGATTAATCAGGGGCATTGTTCCTAAGTTCATGATACTGGGGCATGTTACTTATAACAGCACATATCTCAAGAAGCCCTCCCGACAGGCATGCTTTAGAAGTACTCCGAGAAGCAAAAATATCTCCTACGATGGGCTCAGTTGGCTAAAACGCCAATACGTATAAAGGGCATGACATGTTATTATCCAATTCATCTGGGGAAGACAAGTCGAGATTCAAAGAATCTCTCAAAGATGCTGAAGAGCCAGGGATTTATTTTCCCCGCAAAACACTGTTGCAATCTGCTGTCGTCTATTGCATTCATGCATCATATACCTCGTGGCATATGCATAACACTCTCATTCATTTCAAAAAACATACAATACATTACATGCATCATTACATTGCACAAAAGCTAACTTTTCCTTTCAGGTCGACCAACCGGTCATGAAAATATCATTTACAAAACTAATTTCTATCAAATATACAGTCTGGAAGCTTGAACCCCAGATTCTCAACAGATATATTCCGGAAGCATGAACCCCGGATGTTCTGAAATCTACGGCAGATATATTTCGGAAGCTTGAACCCCGAATGATCTGAATTTTACAACAGATATGTTTCGGAAGCTTGAACCCCGGATAATCTGAAATCTACGACAGAAACGTTCCGGAAGCATGAACCCCGGATGTTCTGAAATCTACGGCAGATATGTTTCGGAAGCTTGAACCCCGAATGATCTGAATTCTACAACAGATATGTTCCGGAAGCTTGAACCCCGGATAATCTGAAATCTACGACAGAAACGTTCCGGAAGCATGAACCCCGGAAGTTCTGAAATCTACGGCAGATATGTTCCGGAAGCTTGAACCCCGGATAATCTGAAATCTACGACAGAAACGTTCCGGAAGCATGAACCCCGGATGTTCTGAAATCTACGGCAGATATGTTTCGGAAGCTTGAATCCCGAATGATCTGAATTCTACAACAGACATGTTCCGGAAGCTTGAACCCCGGATAATCTGAAATCTACGACAGAAACGTTCCGGAAGCATGAACCCCGGATGTTCTGAAATCTACGGCAGATATGTTTCGGAAACTTGAACCCCGAATGATCTGAATTCTACAACAGATATATTCCGGAAGCTTGAACCCCGGATAATCTGAAATCTACGACAGAAATGATTCGGAAGCTCGAACCCCGAACATCTATGAATCTCTATCCCAGATATACCTTTGGAAGCTTGAACCCCAAACATTATGAAGATCTATCATATACACACCCTGGGAAGCATGACCCCCCCACTCAGCTAGATGGCATCTCTAAGCCCATCTCCGCTAAAAAAATCCCTACATCCGCAAGGGCAAATTTCTTGGTATTCTAGTGTTCAATCCTCTTCCACCTTCAGATTCCGACTAGCACACAAGCCAATCTACATCCTCAGGTTTAAGAAGATTGAACAGGGGCAGCTGTCATACCCCAAAATTTGCCCACATTTTAAAGAAAAAAAAAGAAAAAATTTTTTTTCAAAATTGGATTTTTATAAAATCTTGGATTCATTTACATCCTGAATTTTATAAATATTCGATTTAAAGTCTATTTTAAAATATAATAGTTTACCCTTAAATTATTTATATTTTAATAAATAGAAAAATGTTGGACAATGCTTCGTACACTTTCAATTGGCTTTTATTTCAAACAAATAAAATAGTACAATTGGTAAGCAAGTGAGGTTTGTAGGTACAAGGTCTCGGGTTCAAATCCCACTTCTGACATTTTCCATTTTATTTAGTTCTAACTTTATTTTAGTAGTATTTTATTAAAAAAAAAAAAAATCACAAAAATAGTTTTATTAGGTTAATTTTCATTTTTATTTTAAGCTTTTTTTAAAAAAAAATTATTAATTCTTTATTTTATACTTTTTTTTTATCACACAAAAATATCAAAATAATTATTCTCATTCCTTTTTTTTTAGTTATTAGGATATCATTATTGTTATTATTATTATTATTAAAGCAAAGAAAATAATAAAAAAAAAAAAAAAAAAAAAAAAATAGAAAGACCAAATCACACGTTTCATCAATGCATAAAATCATAACATCCCAATAATTCAAAATGCTGACATATAATTACAATTCATTTCATATTTCTCATCATTTACTCTTTTTTAATTCCATTCATTTCAAATATTTCATAGCAATTACTCTCTTAAATTTCATTCAATTCCAATCATTCCACCCTACTACTATATATCCATGTGCACCACGTACAAGGGGGGAGGCGGATTCAAAAAACCTTTCTTCATGTATACAATTTCCACAAAGAATTCATAACACATTTTCTTCACTACACAATTTCCAGTTTTTTTTTTACAATATTGTTAACTTTTTTTTTAATATAAACAAAAACCACTAATTTTTATGATCACACAATTTTGTCTGCTTCTAACAAACAGAAACACCTCCAAAGATTCTAACAAAAAATCTTTTCATGTTTTAATATTTTTTCCAGTGAGAACAACAATCTTAAAAATCTCAAACAAAATTCCAGTTTGAATCTAACAACATCATACAATAAAACTTGTACAAATCTTTGTTTCTTTTTGCAGGAAAAGAGAAAAAAATAAGTGAAGAGGAGAACAAACAACAGAACCATCACTACCACACAACCGAATCGACAGTGTCGCGCCGACAATCACCGATCCACCTCTGAAGCAACCACCGCCGGTTCCAGATAGGGCGCGCCGTCGTCTTGGTTCGACCACCGCAATCACTCAATCTCGCGCGCCGGTGTTCCACATCAAGATCGACCGCCACCGAAGTCGGTCTCCTCCGCTTTTCCAAACCGAATCGCTCCGTCACGCACGAAGACCGACGCCGCTACCGATCCGGTAACCATTTCTGCGTTTATGTTGTTATCTATTTGGTAAATGTTGTTTAAATGTTGTGGGTTTTGAGATCTTTGTTTAAATAAAATTTGAGAAAGAAGAACATGGTGCTATTGGGAGAAAGAGATATGTGTGGGTCTGTGATGTTGTTGTGGTTAATTATCTCTATTTCTAACACTTGTGTTTTTTTTAATTAATTTTAATGCCACTTGTCGACATGGTCTTGGTCGGATGCTAGCACCTTGAAAGATTCATATTGTTTTTTTTAAAATACTTCTTTAGTTTTAAGATTTATATGTGTGGGGGTATGTATAAAAATGACAGATTCATGATTAGTCCTCCCAGTCAAACTACGACTTCCATAACACATGTATATAATCTATGGTTCACCTGTACATATTTATGTTACCTCAATTAACATATTTATATCATCCATTAGTAAAATAGGTTGTAAATAATTGATATTTACATGCATCACCATATAATAACAAAAAAAAAAAATACCAATGACATCATCATCCTTTATAATTTCAAATCACTATTTGTACATAAAATACTAACTCAAAATCAAACACTTTTGTCACACATTTAATTGTTTTTATTTCTTGAAATTTTGTTTTAGTTTCATGATGATTAAAATACAAAAAAATATATTAATATTAGTTTTTTTATTATCATAGATTAGATAAACCAAGAAGAGTTATTTTGATTATATTCTCTCTTTTAGAATTAGACCTCTTAGTCTTTAGTTGTTCATATTTCTACCATTTTTATCCTATATTATTTTGTGTTACTAACATTTTGTTTTGATTATGAGGTACCACATTTGGGACTCCCGGACTATTGTGGACATTCACAAATTTCATCCTTGCATATTTACTACTCAATTTCCGCTTTAATTTTCATTTTGGGTTTGTAATAATTTTTTACCGTTCGATTAAATTTGTAATCCCCACCCCGAAGCCATGTAATAGCTTAGGATTTTACTTTTCGCACCTATATAAACTGCTATAAACTGCTTAGATGTATGGTTAATAGGTTTGCATGGAAAGACTAAAACTAAACGTAGCTCATTAACTTCAAGATTAAATAACTGAATCTAACACACTCTTTTTACTTGTTCACTCACTCACCTCTAGGGTACGCCTCTCTCGTTGCCTTCGGAAATAAATGGTCGTGTCC
Source organism: Vicia villosa (assembly GCF_029867415.1). Classification (NCBI taxonomy): domain Eukaryota; kingdom Viridiplantae; phylum Streptophyta; class Magnoliopsida; order Fabales; family Fabaceae; genus Vicia; species Vicia villosa. The sequence continues at coordinate 245,342,711 of NC_081180.1, read as the reverse complement.
CTCAAAATGTAGAGGTACCCATTAGCAAATGTCCCTCAAGATAAAATCGTCACTAAGTCTCTCGATGACCCTCGATTGTTGCCTACAAAAAAGTGACGATCGTCCCTTCGAAATTGCTAAAGGTACCTCTACCTGTTGCTTTCAAACGACCTCGATGACCCTTCGATGACCCACACGTCCAATATAAAGGATTTCCTACTGCTATATAGTATGGATAATCCTGAGAATCGTAAAAAGTATAGAAAAGGACCAATTAGTTAGGGTAGTGCTCTTAACCTGCCTAGCTCAATAAAAAATGTCTTTTCACTACTATTTCAAAAACTAAGGCTACGCATTTACGCTAAAGTCCTTATGCCTCTTTTCAACTCAAAACAAACAAACATGAGCTAAGCAAGTTAAGAGCCCGTAGATAACTACGGATGAAAAGGGTGCTTACACCTTCCCTTTTCATAACTTACCCCCCGAGCCCGTTTTCTTTCAAAAAGGTCTTTTTCTGTACTTTTTACCTTTCCTAACATTGGACAAAATAAAAGTCGGTGGCGACTCTTGCTCACCGCAACATTGTTGCTTTAAAATAATAAAGTCAGTTTACCGAGTTACAAGTCCGATCCAGTTAAACAAACACATCTACATGGTCAGTATGAGAAGCTTTTCACACATAGAAACCAATTCTGATTAAATGTTGACCAGACAGTCAACTGGTTGACTTTGGTCAAAGAAACCCTGATTTAAAGAACCGGATGATTTGCAAGCTTGCGCTCTTCAATCAATGCCCTGATTTGAAGCAGGGAGACACCCCAATCCAGGAGGACTTCAATGAACATAGAGCCACATGATTATACCTCAGTTTTCTCTTTCTCTGATCAAAACATGGTCACTGACATCATTCTAGGTTTCACCTCCCATTACATTCACTCTACTGTGAACATTGAGGTTAATGTTTTATTTAAGTGGAGGGAAGGAATTATTTTCCAATTTTTCTCATTATTTATATTTTTAGTTATTACTTTATTCTCTTAGGAATTATTTTGTTATTATTTTCATTCACTTTTTATTTAACCATGTCGAACTACCAACGTAAAATAATGTGTTGCGTGGGAGGCAACCTAAGGTTTCTTTTTCAATAAAACCATTTGTTTCATTTTTTCTTAATTAATTTTTATTTACTTATTTAATTAATGTTCCAAAAGTATGATCCAATGTACATATTTTTACCTTAAAAACCAATTAGAACCATTAAAAACGCATTCTGCCCCCTTAAGCCATCCAAAAGTGCATTTAAGGTCGATGGCGTTCGCCATCAGCTCATGGCATTTGTCATCTGCATTAAAGCTAAAAAAATTTTTAAAGGTCCATAGAGTTCTCCATAGACCCACGGAGTTTGCCATACACCAGTCGTTTGCAAAAATCAGAAATCTGATTGTTTTTTATGCAAAAATCCATAGCACCACTACCCAAAACCATTACACCTCTATACTCTAACACTTATATCCACTCTACTCTATCTCCAAGCTTTCAAACTTCTATTTTCTCTACTCCAAAAATATATTCTTCCATTGCCCCAAAACTTTCAAATTCTCATAACTTCCACACCCCCCATTAACCCACTACCTTTATACATATATAAATACCTAAACACAATTCCACTCCACACATATCCATCTCTCTCAATCTCAAATCATAAAATTCCATAATCTACAAATTCCAAACTCACCCATAGTGCCTCCAAGAATGCAAAGATCAGAAGTAGAGTACATGGTGTTGGAGCGGTAAAGCGGCAAACAACAAAAGTTTTTGAAATATTTATCCAGGAAATTATCGTGTCCACAGAGATTAGTGATATTGAACTGCCGTTCAAAAGTTTCCAACGTTATGAGTTTGGATTGAATTTGTTTAAAGATAAAAACACAAGTAAATATCAACACAAAAAGAATTCACTCTTTAGAGAGAAGAGACTTATCACGCATTGCATATAATCTACTTCTCACAAACTTAAACTTATCATTCAGTTATACTCAATCTACAATACTCATCAATATCATCAAGCATCGCTCACACCCTAAGTCACTTCTAACCCAAAGTAGAGAGAACTACTATATCATCTCGGCTACAATCTCTCAGCCAACCTCAACAACGCACCAGACAACCGTATTGCTCGCGTCAACGATCTCCCAACAAATACAAACAACACAGAGGCATTAAGCTTTGATACCCACGGCGAATATTAGCTCCAACAACTATCTCTAGAGTCTAAAACTAATAGATATCCTTCCCTAATCAAGATTTGTGATGTATATGTCTATAACAAACCAAATCCAAACATAAAGCAAAAAAGATTAAGGAAGACATCAATAACGATTTGTAAAGTAAATTTTATACAACACCATGATAAAAAATATACATGAGTGCAAAGTAAAATCATATACAAAACTCAATCAAAGAGAAATACACAAAGAAGAAGAGAAATGAACCGAAAATCTCCCAGTTTGTCAACTCCGATTGATGATCAATCCATCTCCAATCATCCAAATGCAAGCTCCATAGTTGTTTTCTAAGCTAATCTACCTAAAAAATGTTTGGTGATGGAGTGGGAGGAAAAAATACCCAAACCATAACCTAAAAAATGTGTTTTTGGCCCTTAAAACGTGTTTCTCTCGGGACCGCTTCGCCCGGAAGCCAAAACGGCTCGCTCGGCGGCTCAACACATCAACTTTTCATGTTTTTTTTGTCAGTCAGGCTTGACCGGCGAGCCCAAAATTCGCCCGGCGAATCACACCTGAAACAGCAACAAATTCTGCACTGTTTCGCCCATAACTTGAGAACCGTAACTCTGATTTACACCCGGTTCAAAGCGTTGGAAAGCTTATTCAATGCTCTATCAAACAATGACAAAATGGAAACCAAATTGATGATTTTTATCATCCTTATTTTGATTCTTATTCTTTGATGAATTGGTTTTGTTGCTCAAAATCACGCGTTTGAAACCGTGTTTTCGACACTTTATTGCTCATGCTCAAAATACACAAGAATACCTACAAAAAGATATAAAAACTATCAAACGGTATAAAGTATATGAAAATACAACTATTTACAAAGTATACATATTTGTACACAAAACGAAGAATTATTCAACGAATATCAACAAAAGTCTCGATAAGTGCCACAAAATATATATACAAAAGCACTGCAAATTTGCTCTTACCACATGGGCATTATGGTTAGAGAAGGAGAGGATGGTGAAAAGAAGAGGAAACAATATGCTAAGTTGTTTCACCGAACGGTCATCCCGACGAACCATGTTTGCGTAGTTTAGGATTGCTTAGTAGTGTACGTTGGATGTTGGATATCAGTGTTTTAAAACCGGACCGGATTGGCCGATCGGACCGGTCGAACTGAGAACCTGTCTGGTTCAATAGTCGGATCGGGTATGCCATCAAACCGGTGGAAACCGGGAAAACCGGTGGTTTAATTGCTTTTTTTTTTGTTTTTTTTTATAAACGTTTTTTTAAACTTTTTTTTAAAATTTCTTTTGAACTTTTTTTTAACATTTCTTTTAAACTTTTTTTTTAAACTTTTTTTAATATATTTAATAGTGTATTACTTAAATAGCATTCTCACATAGTTTTTATCGTTAGTGACAAATTAAAAACTTTATTGTCTATTTGTTATCTTTGCTAATAAATTTTCTTACATAGCATAAACATATTGAATTTTATTTGATTTTCTTTTTAGGAGGATCCTATTTTGAATTAAATTTGGTACACATTGGAGTTATTTTGTTATAAACTATTCAATTAGATTATGTTGTAATTAGACTTTGTTTAGATTATGTTGTAATTAGACTTTGTTTGCAATTAGACTTTGTAATTTCTTACTATTTTGTTATGTGTGATACCTTTGTAATTTTTTACTATTTTGTTATGTGTGATACCTTTGTTTAAAATTTGAATTTAAGTTATGAAATTGTGAATTTATGATATGATATTTTTTAAAAATTTAAAAGCTAGTTATATTTTTTTAGAGACTGAATCATCCGGTTCAACCGGTTTTATACCTATATAATGACAGGTCTATTCAATCGAGTTATCCGGTTTAATCTGGTTTGGTCGTGCGGTTCGACCAGTGACTCAGTGGTTCGACCGATAAACCAGTGACCCAGTACCCTCACCGGTTCGATGACCGGTCTGGTTTTTAAAACACTGTTGGATATTGTAGATTTAACCCATTTATGTGCACTGAGTGACCCCACCTACAAAAGATTAACGCTAGAACTTTTTATTTCTTTTGAGTACAATATACCACTTGTGAGCTGAGGCACTGTAGGCACTGTTAGGTTCAGAATGTTTCACCAAGAATACAAGTTAAACCAAAATCTCATTTTTTGACCTGCCATTTTCCCCATGGCGAGGGTATAGCATGCAAAAGGCATATAAAGGAAGAATGGCCATTTAAGGCCTTCCTTGTTTGGGAGCAATTAACGGGTGAGACCACAACTAAACGTGATGGACTAAAATCCACCCAAATTCATAACTCGCCCATTGGCTAATACTTCGTTTGGTCGGGTAAACAACAAAAATGGGAACTCTAAGGAGTTTTTTTTCATTCAAAACGTATTTACAAAAACATGGATAAGAGAAGGCCTATTTGCATTAGAGGATTGATCACCTCCATCGCTCGTGCCATGGGTTTAAATGTTGAACTTGAAACCTTAGAGCCTTTACAAACACCCTCTCTAGACGTCTCTACTTGCCAAAACATGCGTCTGACTAAAGTTAGGCTAAATGGCAGATAATTATCAATGGAAGGAAATCATGAGGTGAAAAGTGTTATTTTACCATGTCCAACACATACTAATGTGCAATATATGGCCACTTCGATTTATGATCTGATCTCCCCGTACTCGGGCCAACCTGCACCAAATGACATTCCGGAGCAGGCTGAAGAAGGAAATCAAACTGATGATGATCTTGACCATGTCGAGTGAGGCATTGCTTTCCATGACCCACTTGCACACAGTGGACGACATTTTACTAATACTTTTGCAGGTTCTTCCTCTGGACACCAGAGCTACCAAATGATGGAGCAAATTCATGTTATGCAATAATTCGAGAGATTCGGGCAGGAATCTCAGATAGCCATGCAGGCATCGATACAAACCTTGCATAATTAGAACGTTGAAATATTTGAGTACTTGATGTAACGACCGTTTTTCTTTAATTATTTATTTATGTGTGTTATGTGAACTAATTGAGAATCATGTGTTAATTATATGCTTAATTGATTTTATGTTGTTTATTTCGGAATTATTAATAATTAAAATAAGATAGTAAGTGTTGTTGATTAATTGGGCCTAAGTAGGTATTAGTAAGTGAGGGGTGTTAGTTAGAGCCCATTAGTAATTTATGGTAGTAAGGGTTTAACTAAAATAAGGGTTTTAGAAGAAATAGAAAGTAGAAGCTCATTTGAGTTTTTGGTAAAAGAAGAGAAGAGAGGAGAAAAGAGGAGAATCTCAAGGTTGAAGATAGAGTTGGCTTCAATCCAAAATCTAAGGTAAGGGTGGGGTTCTTTCATTCTAAAGGGATGTATGATGATAGTTCATGTTGGGATTTAGGGATTATATGTATTGAATCATTTTCTTGATAAATGTTAGGTTTTGAGTGAAATCAATTGAGTAATGTTGTCTGTATTGATGGAAATGATATGTTATAATGTTTCTTACCATGATTCTATGTATGGGTTTTGAATTATAGCATGTTTGGTGGAAAGAATGTGAAAACCTAAATTTTGGGATTTGGGGACATTCATAGGTTTGCATGATTAACAAGGTTTTTATGAATCTAATGGTACATATAAGTTGTATATATGATATGTATGTGATTTTTGTGTGCAAACTTGACCTGAACTGTGAATTGGGTGATGGAATGAGAAATGGGGACTGTGCTGACTTAGCGCAGAAACTCATTTCTTCCCTGTGTTCTCGACGCGAACAAGGGTGGCGGCGCGAGCTGAATGAATTTTTGAATGATTTGTTTCTGCCATGCACTTCACGGCGCAACCACTGCTTGGTAGCGTGAACTGAGTGGATTTTTGCATGTCTTGTTTCTGCCTTGTGCTTGGCGGCGCGTCCATTGCTTGGCGGCGCGAACTGTTTCCTGAATTATTTTCTTGTTTGTTTGAGACTTGACTTGCATGCCTATTTCTTCTACATGCTCATTATGTGTTATTAATTGATTAATTAACATGTGTGAAGTATAATTGGATGTGCCTTGTGATGAAGACTACATGATAACTTTGATTATGTATGTTGGTGATGTATTGTTGCATGATGATGCAACATGGCGACGTGATTGTGAAGTGGTGAATTACTATAAAAGTAATGATGTTTAGTCGATGTTTGGATGATGTTTTCGTACGTTGTGAATATGTGTTTTATAGATGTGTGTTATTGTGTCGCATCCATTGCATAAGTGTCCCTTAGCCTGAGAATGGCAACGACTATTAGCCTGAAAGACGGCAACGACTATTAGCCTAAAAGATGGCAGAGACTATGGCCTAATGGCAATGATTGAGACGGGAGTTTTACTCCGAATGGTACCACATGCATTTGCATAAGTCGAGTCACATTTGAATTGCATTTGATGTTTTCTTGAATGTGTTTGATGTGATGTGTATTGAACTCATAATTGTGAATAGAATATGTTGTTGTACTTGTTTATTGACATGGTTACCGTTTTATAAGGTGTTTGAATGATGTGAATTGTTGGTAACATGTTATGCGTTGAGAAGTGGCGAATGTGTATGATTCTTATTTTCTGATATAAGTATTATCATACATTTCTTTATCGTGAATGATATCTCACCCCTTCTTTTTGAATGTTACCCTCCATTAGTAACGTGCAGGTAACGACGTGGAGTAGTCGTTTACCTATTAGCTCGAGTCAGTGTGTCTATGCTCTGATACGTGACACTCGGGGAACGATTAACTTGTTTTGTTTATGTCATGTTGTTTTGTAATTTCGTTGCTATATTTGGATATTATTATCTCTCAGTGGATTATGTTGTTATGTGCTACAGAGATAATTTGGATATTTTTGAGTTGCCCATGTGTGGCATGCATGACTTGATTATTGTTGTTGATATTGTTCCGCTGCGATAGTATGCACCATTTGGTTTGAAAGTTTAATGAAATATGATTCCTCCATAGTATTTGTTATGTATCTATGATTATGAGCATGATTTGTGATTTGTTAAGTTGTTAATTTGTGACACCTCAAATATGATGCATGTTTGGCAATTTTTGAACTCTGATTTTCTGTGTTAAATGCGGGGTAGATTTGGGGTGTTACACTTGAGATATGATAAGGCAAGAGAAGATAACCAAAATTAACTTATTAACGCCTTGTCACAAAAATCCTCACCCTACACCATGAGGTCCAGATCATGAATGCTAGAAATGTCTATAAAGGAAAGGAATAACAACAACACAACTAGGGTAACCAAAGAGGAAATTAGGGTGGCAATCTAAGAGGAAGCTGACACGTTAGAAATGTCAGAGGTCGTCAGGGCCTGATTCTCTTCGACCAGGTTCTTACTCCCTCTCTTGCTCTTATTTCCATACATTGTAGACATTGTCTGTTTTCAGTGTGGGGGAGGCGTTTTATTATTTTTCTTTTATTTTTCAGTAATATTTTTCATCTTCATATTCGCTGCTTCCTTAGGTTAGTTTATTATTGTCTTTTTGGTTTTATTTAATAACGTTGTGTTGCTTTGAGTCAATAGTTGTGTTGTCGAGTCTTTATGCGTAGTCTCTGTCGATTATTAGATTCTCCCCGTAGAAAGAATTGAGAACCAACAAAAAAAATCTTTTTTCATTTGATTCATGATACGACACACTTCGAAAGTATATAGGTGTTAGTGTATTGGCTATGTTTGAGAGACTTGGGAAAGTCATGGCAAAATTGACACTGTCATGGCAAAATTGACACTGTTATGACACCTTGATTCTCCTAATTATACAAATTAATTTGAATACCTTTTATTCTAAAACCTTAAGTTTTGTTTTTGAGTAACCCCTAAGTAGTTTATATCATTAGTCGGCACCATCTCAGACGCACACTACGCAGGGAGACTGATGCAAATGAGTGAATGATCATGTGCTAAATAAATAAATGAGAGAAAATTGGAATGTACCCTCTAAGTTAGGTGACCCTCACAAGGTAACTTAGAACAACGATATCTGAACCTCCAAAATTAATATTGAAGCAAAAGTGCGTGAATTAAATTAATTGAAGATCATAGTCACTAACAGGTTTCCTTACTATATGTGCGAAAATATAACAGGCTTAACGTGATCGCGCTTGAATGAAAAGGGTGAAAAAAATAATAAGTGATCTAGGTTGAGCCATAATAGCATGATTCAAATTGGTTTGCATAGGAAATATATTTTTGATCGCGAAATACGAAATTGTGTCTTTACGGTATCCTTGGTGTCAACCCAATAGTACCTATCGATCTAACATTGGCTAAATTAAAACAAACCGCGTATGGTTAGAAGTGATGTTGTGTCTATGTTTCATTGATGCAGTTACACCGTTTGAATCATGTTGGTTGTTTGCTTGAGGGCAAACAAAGATCTAAGTGTAGGGGAGTTTGATAACCGCATATTATACTGCATTTTCTGACTTAACTCACTTTTTTGTAATGTCACTTAGTCATCTTTTTTTAGTGTTATGCTGGTGTCCTATATCTATTTCAGGTAATTGCCAAAGAGGAGGTTACGTGCGAGAAACTGAGATGAAAAGGGAAAAAAGTGGAGAATGTATGAAGAAAAGGGAAAAAATCCAACACTCTGGGGTTATGGCGTTCTCGGTGGGGTTATGGCGTTCTCCGTGTACCTTTAACCCATGTTCCCCCACTTAAAACTTATTGCGTTCGCCATGAGGGCTGAGGCCATGGCGTTCGTCATTGGCTTCTGGAACGTAAACATAGTAGAATGAGTTGAAGCAGTTCCTCCCACCTTCCATATTTTCTCTAACGATTCTACCATGATTCATGGACTTTTTCACCAATTTCCAACATTATAAATTGCCTGAGTTCTTAGGTTTTGAGGATCCAAGCTTTGTAGAATTTTCTAGGCAGTTAAAATCACTTATTTCAAAAACACTTATTGTTCACATTGAGTGATAAGTGCAGACTAGAGAGTTGTATTAGGGATTATCTATCTGTACTTGGATCAAGAATATAGAAATTGTGCAGCCATAATTTTATCATAGTTTTTCACGAAGTTTTTCGTTTCCGTATTTTACAGCTTTTCACTTTCAGTACATATTACTTTCAGTTTTTTTCATTCTTCCTATTACTACTTGAAATTAATATAGGGTTACTACATTTATGCTTTAATATTTTAGTTATTATTTTCATTACTATTTGTTTGTTTGCACTAGGTACTAGTATATGCATGAGTAGTACTTTAATTAAAATCAAAATGCATGTTATCAGTATGTGTGTTAATTGCTACTGTTTTAACATGATGAATATGTCTGGCTATACCACTTTGGGTCCAGAATGTAAGGACCATCATTTCTGACGGGACTCACTAAATTATACTGGCACTGATTTTTAATATTAACTTGATTTTTAAGTTTTAAAGAAAAAAATTCTGCGCGGAAGCGAGAGCTTTCAGATACTGGTTAACAGCGCGACAGTAAAACTAGTATCCGATTGATAAAAAATAGATTTTTACTTTCTAAAAACAACGTCAGCGCTTTATTAATTAATTAGGAATTATCAATATTCAAAAAGTGTTTTGAAATTGTAATTGTGGAGCGACAGCATGACATTTACGGTTTCAAAACGTAACACGGGCTGCGCGAAAGCGAGTAGTGTTTTTAAATTAGTATTTCCTTCGATTTTTTTACCTAAAACGAAGTGATTTCCTATAGTGATCAAGTTGTGATCAGTAGACTCTAGAAGACTTGGAAGTTTTCTAATTGGTGATTTCCTAGAGTGATCAATATAATGTGATATGTATACTCTAGAAGACTTAGAATTTTTCTAAGTGGATAACCATTGTAATCAGTTTGATTAGTGGATTAAATCCTCAGTTGAGGTAAATCACTCTAAGGGGGTGGACTGGAGTAGTTTCGTTAATAACGAACCAGGATAAAAATAGTTGTGTTCATTGTTTTTATCTTACAAGTTTTTAAAGTCACACTTATTCAAACCCCCCCTTTCTAAGTGTTTTTCTATCCTTCAGAAATATGCTAACCACACTTTTCTACTAATCATGTGATTCGAGTAGCGTGTGTCGAGAAACCAAATCTTGTAGTTGACACGCTCATCTGCAACTTCAACCATAACCACCATATCTTCATAATCATATGAATCTCGGCGTAAAAGGTTTGCTCCTTCATCCTTGCATTTTTTCGCTCCCTCGTCTTTCCTCTACCAACTATTCTTGGCCAAATGATACCACTTTTCATAGTGACAACATTGCACACATTTTTCCTCTCTTCTTTCTCTTTCTGATAGGAGGTTCCTTCTTCTCTTTTTTGAGGATTCAGAAGTTCTATAATCATCCTTATGCTTTTGAGATTCGCCCAACATTTCTTTTTCTGAGTCTTGTCTCATTTACCTTTAAACTTATTGGATCCACCCTGCTTCTTCCATGTCTGCGTTTGTAGTTCTTATATTGAATCTTGAACCCCTTTCCTCTCAATAATCCATAACTCATGTACCTCCAATGAACCAACCAAATATTCTAGTTTCATGATTTCAAGATTGTTGGATTATTGAATAGCTACGAGATAACATGATCAAATTGAGAGCTTAACATACGCATTACCTTCTCAACTATCAAATTATCAATTAAGAGTTTTCCAAAGTCTTTCATGAGATGAACAAGATTATGCATTCTGAAAAAAATATTTGTTGCATTTTGAAAAAATAATAATAACCAATTATATTATAGATTGTTTTGTTGTAAAATAATTTTAGCGGTGGTATTTTTTATTTTATTATTAAAGGATAAGTATTCATTAATATTGAATAAAAAATAACAATGATAGATTATTCTAACTATTAATATAGTTATTTAGTAATTCGAAAAATATTTTTATCGGTTTTAATTTTTATATTAATATATTTTTTATATACAATAACTAACTACAAATATATGAATATTAATTAAAAAAATACAAAACACTAGCAATAAAATTATTTTATGTTAAAAAGTCTATTAAAACTATTTAATTGGTTATCAAAATTCTTAAAATGCAAGAAATATATTTATTTCTTAAAATATAATGTTAATTCATTTTTGACATAGATTACATAAATTATGATGAAAGAGGATTATGGAAAGAGAAATTAATCTTATCTATTAATTGCATTAGATCAAAAATTGATGGTTATAGTTAATTATTCTCATTTCTCACACTAGTCAAGTATTCTCACTTGAGTCGTCCTCATATATATATATATATATATATATATATATATATATATATATATATATATATATATATATATATATATATATATATATATATATATCAAATGAGAATGAGTAATTTATATGAGAATGTGATGAGAATTTAATAACAACCATTGGATTTATATTTAATGGTTGAGATTAAAAGATATTTTTAAAATTTTATTCATGATTTCTCTTTTCTCTTAATGACACATGATTTAGTGAAAATAACAATTTAATCTTAACCTTTCCTTTTTAAATCTGATGGTTCTTATTCATTCTCACATTCTTATATAACTTATTCATTATATATATATATATATATATATATATATATATATATATATATATATATATATATATATATATATATATATATATATATTTGAAAACATGGTCACTTTATATAATAGTTCGAAATAATATTAATATGTAACCAATTTAATTAATTAATAATCACATAGTTATGATAATTTCAACAGATTTTGCCAGTAGTTGCAGAAGAGCATTTGATTGATGTTGGGAATCTTGTTGTGAATTACAAAAAAAAACAAATATCAATTTGTGAGGCAAAGAATAGTAGCAACCAAAATAAATGGTATACAACAATAATAATTCGTACGCAGATAATATAACAGAATAAGGCGAGAAAAAGACGAAGGTTTGTTTACCCAGTTCGATCAAACGATCTACTCTGGGAGAGAAAATAGGGATGTCAATGGGGCGGGGCGGGGGCGGGGGATACATTCCCATCATAATCCCTGCCGTTGAATCTATTCCCCATCCCCCTTCGGATCCTCGCTACGGGGGATTTTGTCCCCCATCCCCGTCCCAGCGGATCCCCGCGGGTCCCCACGTATCCCCAAGATTCATAAACATGATTTATTTATTTATTATTTTAAACCAAATTAATAGTAAAAGCTTCAAAAACTAACCATAAGAAATTTAGAAATTATTCCTTTATGATAAATATATTGTTTTAACAATATTTAATCTATAATATCGATTGTCATGACCACCAAAATTTCAAACTAAAAAAAAATTGAAATAAGCATTTAGATATGTATTTTAAATTTGTGTATAAGATTAATTATATGAAATGATAAATAAACTTACATAATAATTTAAAATTGTATATTAATTATGGACACTAAGCTATTTTAGGCAGTGCGGGGACTCCACGGGACGGGGGATATTTACGCCACCCCGTCCCCGAAGTGTCTTTGGGAAGACTTTGTTCCCCATCCTCGTTCCCGCGGGGAGAAAATTCCCCGTCTTTGGGGCCCCAAAGAGAGAATCCCCACGGGGATCCTCACTAACGGAGGCAAGTTGACATCCCTAGGAGAGAACCTCTCCAATTCATTATACTCAGAAAGTTGTTACAAGAGATTAGATTACAGACTATTTACAAGAAAATAGTCTATGTCTTCACGTTCCAATAACAACCCCGAAGGCGCCAAAAAATTAACCATATTTTCCACCTAAGTGTTTCTCAACCTCTTCAACCTTCTATATATGAATAACCCAAATCCAAGGGGTAAACACGTGTTTCCTAATTCTCCAATTTCCTTAGATAACTCCAAAGATTTCCCAAAAAACTCTTGCCTTTCTAAGGTTTCCCTTGAGAATAGACAAAACTCTATGCTATCCTTTAAACCCTTGTTCTCCCTTGTTGCTGTAAGTTCTAAGATTGTCACACCTGCACGAATATAAGAGATACATATTTATAATAGCAAATACGAAACAAAGAAAGTCCAAAATCACAATCCAATTATACATGGATTCATGAACCAAATTGAAAGAGCCTGAAACATGCAAAACGAGAAACTGTCGAAAAAGCCCAAAAACCCAAAATCACTATTCACCGTGCGGACAATACTATTCGTCGTACGAACATCACTATCTATCCGTACGGGCGGCGTCACTATTCATCCGTACGTAGTGGCACTATTCACTGCCCGATCTTTTTTTCCTAATTTCTATTTTTCGACTTTTTGTCTAACTTTCTAAAACTTTTGATTTTTACGCTATATACAATCTCCAAAAATATATTTTTTTCTCTTAATTAACAAAGATTTTAAAACATATTTACGAGGAGAAACAATATTCTTTTCAAAGATTTAGTCTTCAATGTGGATGATATTATTTATTGTCAAATTTCTATCTTGGAATTGGATTGTAATAGGAAACAATAGTAGTATTGGTTATAACTTATGTGACTTGGTTTGCAGCCCCCCTTGAATTGTTTGAATTCAAGGTAATTGTTTCTCTAATTTTGTTTATTTAGAGGACATCTCGTAATCCTTTTAGTAATGAATCTCTTGTTTATAAAAAAATATATTATCAGTCACACTACACATTCTATTTAAGTTTAAATAGATAAATTATTTATATAAATTAGCGGGTGTTTTTCGTCAATGTATCTTTTTTTTAAATAATTTATAAATGTTAAAAAATATTTTTGGTATTCGTCCCCTAACTTTTAAATTTGCAAGAAAATTTGCAGATAAAAAAATTAAAATTGTTTTAACTGTGGATTTTAACTTTAAAAATAAATATTAAAAAATCCTAAGATTAAAAAATTATTTGAAGATAATATAGTGATAAAAATCAATTTACAAAACGATTTATCTATTTAAACCTTCTATTAAAACCAATGTAAACACCCGGTTTAGTAGATTCTTCTCTCCCAACTATATTTTTTATATTTAAGAATCTTAGACCTTGCTCAAGAAATTAGAGTTTAATTCTACTCAGACCAATATCATGTCTATAAAATTCCAATAATATTTCACCATCTTCCAAAAAAAATAACTAGTCCATGAAAGCCAAGACTAATGACATAACTAATTATCCAATTTATTTGATATGTTATATAAACCAAGGACCAATATGATGAGTATATCTTTAATATCTTTGAATTGAAAATCCAAAATAAACATTCAGTCTTAGACAAATACAAGTCATTATGACAATTTCATACAACATAATTCCTCCATGTTTTTACATGAAAGGAAAAGATACACATGAAATAATTCATGAACACAACATGTGCTTCAATATAATACAAATAAACCCAAACAGAAACAACATCAAATAACTTAAACATATTTTAACAAACACATTTAATAGTTAGAATATAGTAGACAGATTTCATGAACTTTTTAAGGTAGTTATGTCTTAGATCTTTTTAAGGTTGTTGTGCTGGCAATGCAGGAAGAGCAGGTAGTGCTGCAAGAGCAGGGAGTGCTGGTAGAGCAGGGAGTGCAGGCAATGCAGGGAGTGCTGGCAGAATAGGTATTGATACTGGCAAGTCAACTTTGGAAACTTGATGTATGTTTAGAAGGTTACGTGCTCCTTCAACATTTGTGATTGATGAAAATGTTATGAGTAGAAGAAGTGGTATCATGAATGATAAAACATTGATGGAAGCCATTTTTTTGAAACTAGAAAGCTTAGTATGATAGTTTTGGTGTGTTTTAGGTAATGGTTTAGGTGTGTTGTGGACTTTTATAGACAAAGTTTTGTGGATCATGTGATTGTGAGGATTGGTATTGTGTGGTTTAGTAATTTTCTTTGACTAGTTAAATATCTTACATATATGCCTTAAAGTATATTTGATGGAATATATTTGAAATATTTTAGGCATGAGTATAATAAAATTTAAGTTTTATTACTAATATAATTTTATTATTTCGATCATTTTTAATTATATATAGTTATTAATATAATTTTATTATTTCGATCATTTTTAATTTAGATTTTATTGTTATAAAGTTATTTTCATATTAATAAAAATTAAAATAATTCAATTAATATTTAAGTTATAAAAAATCTTTTTCAGATAGTAATTATTGATATTTTTTAAATAATTTATTATATAATTAAGGTATATGTATGTGATCTATATAATAATTTAAATATATTAATTATCTAGTAAAATTAAAAACTATTTTTTAATAAATTATAAACTAAAATGTGTGATATATTTATACATAAGTTAAAATTGTGAAACTTAATATAAATTTTAAAAGGTTTCATCATTGAAAAAAAGTGAATTACTTTTAAGATAACGTGGCATTACGATCTTCCTTTAAAATATCGAAGTTGGTTGACCATTAGAGTAGTCTAAATTTGCAAAACTGTCTCTTTCAATTATCCCCTTCTAGATAATAGATTTAAATTTGTTAGCATTATTTAACAATAATAATAATAATAATAATAATAATAATAATAATAATAATAATAATAATAATAATAATAATAATAATAATAATAATAATAATAATAAAATGATAGATCAACTTTTTATGGCTAACTCTACATAGAGCTATTTGTTTAATAATTTATAATAAAAGTTTGAATTTTTGTTTAAACTGTTGAACTAAAGGTTTTACAAAGAGAATATTTCAATCTACCCATCCGGCACAATTATATTTATGCCCCTTGTTTTGTAGATACATTTTCGAAAATACTTTTCTTTTCTTCTAAAAATTTAGATTTTTTCGAAGATACATCAACGAAAATATTGCGTTTGATTTGCTAAAAATAAGGTACTGAAAAGGAAACTATTTTTGTATCCTGTTTAATGCATAAACTAATCATAATTGCTGGACAAAAAATATAACAAGGGACTAAAAAAAGTACTTCCGATAATATACCTCCGAAAGGGACTATCTGATCTTACGACTAACTAATTCAAAAAAATCAATTTCACCGTGTATTAGCATATGAAACCCGTTTAAATCTGTTATGTATGGTTTAGCTTGTGAAACAAGTAATTTTTTGTTGTGATTGTTCTTTTGCTCTCAAGCTTTAGTACTGGTTTTTTAACGTGGTAAATTTCTAGGGATATGGTTTTATTTTTTATTTGTGCAACATATGTTTTTTTGTCGAAGATGAAATAGTTGGCTCAAGCTATCGAGAAATATGGTCTCATCTATAAGAGCAAGCTTTCCACCTGTTTTTTTTTTCAACAATTTAAAATTGGGTTAAATAAGTTTTTCGTCCCTCTAAATATTTGAGATTTCATTTTTAGTCCCTCAAAAAATTTCCTTCAACTTTTCATCCCTTAAAAATTTTCCGTCTCAATTATTAGTCCCTGACGTCAGATTCCACTAACGGTTGCTTATGTGGCAGCCTACGTGTAATTAATTTTTGTTTTTCTTTTAAATTCTGCAATGACACCGTGACATTAGTAGGTTAGTTTATAAAGGGATTCCTAATTTCACCAGTTGTCCTAATTTCACAAATTTGTATGTTCTTCTTCACGTTATTCTTCTACCTCTCCTTCCTCATCTCCTATCTACTAAAATCGTGTCCCCCATCTTCTCATTGCTTTTTTTTTCATCCTTTTGATCTCCTTCTCGTTCTGCTCTCCATCATGTCAACTGCTTCGGTGAAATTTGGTGTTGGGAAGTTTTGTGGTTGTCATGTTCGTATGGTGTCGTATCTCTGCAAGAATGGACCAAACAAGGGTAGGTTGTTTTGGAGATGCCCTAATTGGAGGAGTGCAGAAATGTGTGATCTCTTCATATGGGATGATGATTTTGTAGACCATGTTGGAACTAAAGGTGCAGATTCGATGAACAGTGAATCATCAGCCATGGCAGTGAATCATATGAAGTTATTGTATGAAGAATCAAGGAAGAAGAGCAAGAACTTGAAGATGAAGTTGAATACAGAGAAATTTCGTGGAAGATTGAAGATGTTTTGTCTTGTTGTGTCCTTTATCCTAAATGTGTATCTTGTTATGAACTCTAGTTGCCGAATTATTTCTTATCTCATTAACTTTGTAATGTCATTTGTGATGGTGGTAGTGTTGTAATGTTAAGTTGATTTTCAATGAAATGAGATTGTTATGTTCTGCATAATTTACTCTTAAAAATCATTAGTGATCAAAAAGTAGAGCTCATAATTAGCAAGATTTAATTATAATTGGTAAATTGGCAGAATACAAGGATAACATGAATGTAACATAAGGACCACATTACTTAAGTTGCAAATCACATAGAAAATGGAGCTCCATTATAGTAGTTGCAAAGTACCAAAAAGAAGAGCTCCAAAACAAAGTACATAATAATACAGCATTACCAAAACAAAGTACATAATCAAAATAGCACTGCTTATAAGTTTCAATCAAAATACATAATGATAATAGGTCTTCATTGAGTCATGTTCCTTTGGATGTCATCCCACTTGCTTGACCCTATAGCACTGCCAACACTTTCTTCTTCATCATCTTCAGGAATTACAAGTGGTTCCTCTGCATCCCTTCCAGGCCCCATTATGTTTTTTGTCCTTAATGTATTAAGCCTGTCACTTTTTCTTGTAGGAGATGTAACAACAGTGGTCTTTTTCCTTGGTGATATCATTGCTTTCACCTGTCATTACAGAAGATAATTAGCATTAGCAAAAAATACACTTGGCATTTATAAGCAGCATGATGAACAAACTTACAGGATCATGCATTCTCTCCTCTTCACTGTCTTCAAAGTGTATGCCATTCAATGAGTCCTCAGATGATTCACTATTAACCTCTTCAATTTCCTCATCAACAGCATGGCCTTTTTCTTTCCCTATTAACCTCTCCATGAAAGTCTTCTCACTACCAGGTAATCTTGTCTCTGCATATATCTCGACATCACACTTATTCTCCTCAGCACACACAGCTAACTTACTTGCATCAACATCATTATCAAATGGTTTAAGATCATTCCCAAGACTTTCCTTTTCTGTCTTCCACCACATCTTAACATCTTCGACTTTAAATGCAGAATCCATGTCCTTAATCAAGTCAACTGCTTCAAAATATGACCAATAATCTGGGTCTTGACCACTAACAGCATAAACGTCCCCCCCCTTCATATGTTAACCCTTCATCCTTTACAACAGAACCTTTCGTATAGAAAACCACCTTAAATAAACCCATTTCCTACACGTTTCAAGAAAAAACAAAGGTAGGTTCAGTTTTTAAGAAATCTCGTAAACCCTAGCTTTCAAGTACGTAATACAGTTGGAAGCGTTTTCTATTACTATCATTACTAAAGAGATATTATTAGTACTGCAGAGAATAAACAAATTGAAGTGGGCCTTACCATGTCGTTCTTGGGACCGCAACAAGCTGCGTAATCTTCGTCAATGGAGGGACCACAGAGGCGCGCTGAGGGATTGAAGGGAACAGAAGGGACCACACCTTTCTATTAGGGATTCTGAAATGTTTTTTGGATTAGGGATTTTGAACGTAGAATTAGGGATTCTGAATATAGAAGTAAATACCACCTAAGCTAATTTAATACAAAAAATTAAAAAGAAAAACAAAAATTAATTACACGTAGGCTGTCACATAAGCAACCGTTAGTGGAATCTAACGTCAGGGACTAATAATTGAGATGGAAAATTTTTAAGGGATGAAAAGTTGAAGGAAATTTTTTGAGGGACTAAAAATGAAAACTCAAATATTTAGAGGGACGAAAAACTTATTTAACCCTTTAAAATTCCCACAAAGTTTCAATATATATTAGAAAACCCTTGCATAATGTTAGTGATGAAAAGAATTTTAGTGTTGAAAATCAAAATAAAACAGTGATATTTTGCCCGTTGAAAGTTGTAAGAAAAAAAAATCGATCTCTCACGTGAGAAATTTAGGATCCGTTTGTTTTGGCTTTTTTAAAAATAATTTCTGTAGTGTTAAATAATTTTGTGAAAATTTTTTTTTACAAGGAAATTTTTATAAAGACTTCAAATGAAAATTTTATTTGAATAGTTATTCTTAAAATGTGATTTTAGATATTTCAATTATTTATGAAAAAAATTAGATATCAAAATTTAAAAAATTACTTAATTTTGAAGCTATTTTAAATGTATTTTCATAAAAATCATTTTTGAAATACAACTTTTTGAAAAAATTGTGATTTTGACTAAGTTTTGGTTTTGTTTATGTTATAAGATGCTAAAATTAGTGTTTCATTTTAGAATAAACGAATATAAAAAACTTATAATATTTTAAAAAAAGGTTTTGGAAAATCTATTTAAAAAAAACTATTGTTTTAAAACTGAAACAAACAGACCATATGGATGTTATACACAGAAACAATGCTGAAATAGTTGTGCTTTCTTAAGATAGTATTGAGAAAGTGAAATATAGAGTATAAAAATGGCGGAATACAATTATATATATTGAAGGGATTTCAACTTGCAGCTTTTAGTAGGAATCTTCATAGGGATTGTCTTGTATGGATTTCCAAAGATATAAGAATTTTACCCAATGAGAAAAGGGATGAGGAACAATGGTCTTCGAATGTATTCACTACAACACGGAAGGGCTTCTAAAGCGCTTATTTTGGGCTTTAAAAGCGCTTTAAAGCGCTGTAAAAGCCAGCGCTGGCGTAGGTAACAAAAGCGCTTTTGAAAGCGCTCTGGTAGCCCCCCTATAAGAGCGCTTTTTCCGGAAAAGCGCTCTTGTAGACCCCCCTATAAGAGCTTTTTTCTAGAAAAAACGCTCTGGTAGCTCCCCCTATAAGAGCGCTTTTTTCAGAAAAGCGCTCTGGTATCCCCCCTATGAGAGCGCTTTTTCTGGAAAAAGCGCTCTGATAGCCCCTCCTATAAAAGCACTTTTCCAAAAGCGCTTTCGTAGGTTGCGTATTTTTTTATTTTTTATGCCTTTTTTTTAATCTTTAGCAGCGCTTTTTGTAACAAAGCGCTTTCGTATGTGGCCCATTTAGAGCGCTTTTTAAAAGCGTTGTCGTTGCTAAATGAGGTATTTTAAAGTGCAGCCTGTAATTTGAGACTCCCAGTTCGACCTGTAATATTTTCGACCTGTAATATATTTTCAACCTGTAATATTTTCGACCTGTAATATATTTTCGACGATATATTTTCAACCATCGGTAGGACAATATATATATACTAATATAATACCATTATAATTAATATCCAAAATTATATATATACATCATTATAATTCCTGTCAAACAAACTAAATTTGTAACATCAACAATATTATACTTCAAATATTGGCAACAGTATGAACAAAGTTAGTAACCATATATCCTAGAGTACTATAATTTGATACTTCAAATCGACACAATTCCTACACGAAAAACTGATGAATATAAAATTGACACAAATCCTCTTTGATTTCTTCCAACTTAAGTCTCGTGTAAGAAGCAACGCGGAATTCGTCAAAGTACTACAGAACAAAAACATAATATGAATGATTTAGTTAAATGTAATAAATTATAAAAAATTAAGTTCACTAAGTTATAAATCCATACCGTGATTGGAATTTCTAATTGATTCGTTTGAATGATTTCTTTCATAAACCTCAAAACATAGTATCCGCAGTCTGAACTGTTTCGCTGTATCGGACACTACATAGAAAAACAAATAACATTTTATAGTTGTACGTCTTGTTTTATCAAGTAGCATAAATATTATAAGCAAAATTGTGAAAAATAATGTACCTGCACTTTGATCCAAGTAATGTTGTTTGATTTTGTCCGGGATACCTGTGCGTCTCGTTGACTTCGGAACACTTGTATTGATCTAACAAAAATATAAAAGCATATATTTAGATCAATCTCACAAATAATTAAATATATAAATATACAAGAATATTTAGAACGATCCCACTTACAAATCAATCATTTCCTTCATAGCCTGATAATTGCTCCACTCACCATCTACCGAATTCAGAAAATATACCACTTCTCTTATCGGGTTGATAGCAAGCAACAACCAGTGTGCTCTATAAATTAAAACAATAGGTTATATGAAAATTTTGCTACGCAAAAGAAACAAAGATTAGATGAACCAAGAATGAGAAACTAACCCTACTGGTCAGGTATTATACGCCCAAAGAATCAGACTTTCTGTATTGCCGGAGGACATGAATCTATCGACTAAGCGTTGTCTAACTGATTCCTGTTCCGAAGCAATTGTCATTCCGCTGCAATGGGCGGAAGACACGAAACGGAATCTGTTTGACAATGCAGTCCCGCGCACCACTCTGTCATACAACAACCTTAAATAACCACACATAATAAACATTAGATTATTTTCATTGAAATGTGTAAATTAATTGTTCGACTAATTAAATAATATATCGGATGAGTGAATATTACCGGATGTATGAGTGCATATTAGCGACGCCTAGTTGTTCATGCGTAAAAATCTCTTCCAAGTCATCTATTGCAATAATTGACATGAATTCAACACCAAAGATACCTTCATCCATATTGATATTACGGAGAGCACCATCCTTCAAATTGGACATATCAACAAGTGTTCCGAGCGTCGTCCGGTATCGAGGCACAAAAGCACCACCTTTTTTTGCCGCTTGCTTCGGAGGACCCTTAGGTGGTACACTACGAACTTGTTGTGTCACTTGTTGTGACTCCCAAGCAGATGCCTAAAAATCATATAACAATCAGTAAAATATAAAATCATGCAGTTTTAGATTCAAATTATATATTAACACCTTAAATGTACCTCTTTTAGTGATGCAACAGACTCCTCCTCCTGTAAAATCCCTTTACCCTTAATTGCGGGTTTTGTAGGAGCAGTCTAAAATTAAAATGTAAAAAATAATTAATGTAACGGTGCAGAATTGACATTCGAAATTAAAACTAAATGATTCGTAATGGTTTTCAATATACCTCATCACCAATGATAATGATCTCCGAGGGCCATGCAACAAATGACCCTATTGCATCTCGCATCAATGTTGTCTCTGAGACCATGTCAGGTACCGGTAGCACCGCAACATGATCTAATACAACATCAACTGATACTTTCAGGTGTCCGTCCGGGAGCGGTCTATGGTAAAGTAAATCTCCCACAGTGTTGTGCACTTTTCCCTTGCCAACTAGGCGATAATTCGGTGACGATAAGTATAGTTGGCAAGAAGAAATGCCCTAAACCAATAGTAAATATAAAGTCATTATCGTTAATAAAATAGAACAATTTGTAAGGAAAAGAAATTTATAATTACCTCGGGAAGTTTTCTTTGACAGTTGAAACTAGCTTTATCACTAGTTTCTTTCACCGACGCAGTATTGCACTTTTCTCTCATATACATATCTTTATCTCTTTGCAATTCAGAGACCTGTGCTTGCAATTCCTGCAATTTTTGCAACACTTCTTCATTTGAAAGATTTCTTCTCCTAGGATGCTTGTAAAAAGAGGTTGGAGTCACACCATGACCCTTACCCCTCACCCGACCGGGATACTCAGGAGCATCTAGTGCTCTACTAAGCACGCTCCTATCATCCTGGTCCTCACCGGTGGACACCGATTGCGACAAGGTCTCCTGTAATTCATTTACATTTCAATAATTATTAGTGGAGATAAAAAATCATTTATATATTAAAAAACATTTGATTTAATTAAAGACACAGTATTATACTTACACATTCAGCATAAACTCTCTGAACATCGGGATCGACAGCTTGATTCTTGCCCACACGAGCTTCCTTCCACAACACATGTACAAGAAGTGAGGTTTCCTCACTTTTAGTCTCCTCTAACTATGCATTGTCACAAATGATAAAATCGTCAAATAAAACACATTTAGACAATTAATTAAAACGCATTTCTATTTACTTACAATTTTATCCTCTAAGCGTGCATATCCCAAACGCCCTTTTTTGTATGGATACGCGGGTTTTGATGCTCTCGCACTATTTGTCGCACTCCTTTTCCGAAAAGCTTCATCTCTTTGCTCTAAAAACTTAGCCCAATCTTCTTCATGAATGAATAGCTCATATTTTTTTGGCCGTCTCGGTGCCTCTTCAAGAAAGTTTCCATCTTTATCCTTAAGATAGGTGTTTGTCAAAAAATCTTTCCACCCTCTATATCTTTTTCCGGCCAAACCAAGTATGTAGCGTCTATGCTCATCTGGTATGTCAAAAGTCCTCTGCAAAAAAACATACGCATAGAGTGTGTTAGTATAAGTAATTTAAACAAATTATCGTCAAGATAATAACAACAACCATATATGATACCTTAAGCTCGTCCCAAATCGCTTTTTTTTTCTCATCCAACTCTTCGCTTTTCAGATTCCATTTAGCTACGGAGACTGGAATATGCATACGAACAAGTGTACCAATATAGCTTGTCAACTTTGCAGAATTAGGACCAATTGGTTGGTTATCAGAATTCCATTCCAAATGGTATATTAATCCTTGGTCTCTATGTCGAATGATTCCCTTCATAATGGTGATGCCTCGTGCAACTTCTTTTGATGATGTATCAGGTGGAGCATTTGTATCCGGAGCATCTCTTTCTTGAGCATCTCTTTCTTGTGAGTTTTCTTGTGAGTTTTCAGGTGGAGCATCTCTATCTGGAGCCATTGAACCTGTATCAAACAAACTAAAGCACATTAGTACACTATTAATAAGATAACAATCTATACAAGTCAAATTGAAGTCAAACCATGCATGTACAAGTAAATCGGAAACGAAATCGGTGAAATCAAAATAAGCATCAAAAAAAGAAAGTTGTCGGAATTGAACGAAATTTACATGGCTATGGTAAAACGTCCCCACGGACTAAAAAATAAAGTCGGTTTTCCGAAATTCAGACCCTAAGCCCGACTTTTGATTACGGGCAGAAGCAAAACCGATAAAAAAACAGTCCTGAAATGTAAAGATAAGTGCATGAGCAGCTCTGGAATCGTCAAAATAGTATAGTTACATGTTAATAAGTCGACAAACGGATACATGGTTCAAAAGGTATGTACAAAACGAAAATATGCACCAAAATTGAATAAGTATTGTAACAATCAGAATACAAATTGAAAAAAATTATACAAATTGAATATATAACAATCGGTACAAATTGAATAAAGCAAATTAGTCGGAATATGTATACTATTACCGTTATCACTAACGTCTCTTTCTTTTCTTGGTAGGATTGTGTTCTGCACGTCTCTTAACAACGCGGACGGTTGGATTGATCCAAATACCCTCATTATGATCATTTCTAGTACAAGATTCATTCTCATTTTGATCGTTTCTTGTACAAGATTCAATGCCAACACCAATATCACCTTGATCTTCAATGTTTTCATCAACTATTTTGTTACATAAAAGCACTATAGACCATTTCGTACTTGTCGGATCATTGACATAGAAAACTTGTTTAGCTTGAGAGGCTAGAATGAAAGGCTCATCTTTGTACCCGACCCTATTGAGATCCACTTGCAAAAATCCTAACTTATCCATTCGTATGCCACTATTATTTTCAACCCACTTGCAACCAAATACAGGAATCTGAAACTTCGCGTAATCAAACACCAAAATGCGCTCGATAACCCTAAAATATGACAAATTTGCAAATTTCGGATTTAAGTCATTCGCACTTGATATATGCATTGCTTCAGCTACCAAGGTAACACCACTATTTTGCATAGTACTTTTATCATCCTGTTCTTTGGTATAAAATGTGTATCCATTAATTGCGTATGCGCTATAAGAAAACACAATTATACTTGGACCGTATGCTAAACACCTCAACCTTTCTGTTACTGAAGCAGGATCTGAACGATACTTTGAACAAATATGTTCCCTAAACCACAGAATGAAACTTAGATTGTGCTCTCTTACTATCCAATTCTCATTTCTATTCGGATTTAAATCTCGGAGAACAACCTTGTTCATTTCAACATACGGCTCAACCTCAATCTCATTGTGCAGAACATACAAGTGCGCTTGATCCCGTTCGACCATTGATACTGTCACAACTTTATTTCCAATTAGCCTTTTTCCTTCTTTTTTTTCGACAATATGAGGTTTGGGGAATCCAATTGATTGAACATTTGACAGATATTCAGTACAAAACTCAACCGCTTCTTCAACAACGTATCGTTCGGCAATACAACCCTCCGGTCGACTTCTGTTTTTCACGTACCCTTTTAATATTTTCATATAACGTTCAGCAGGGTACATCCATCTCATATAAGCTGGTCCGCACAATTGTGTCTCTTTCACAAGATGAACGACTAGATGAACCATTATGTCAAAAAACGAGGGAGGAAAATACATTTCAAGATCATATAAAGTAACACCTATCTCTTTTTGCAATGTTGGTAAGATCGCGGGATCGATCACCTTACTGCAAATTGACCTGAAGAAAAAACACAGTTTAGTTATTGCGCTTCTTACTTTTTCTGCCAGAATAGAATGTATACCTATTGGTAAAAAATGTTCCATTATAACATGGCAATCATGCGTCTTCAAACTCATTAACTTGAGGTCTTTCATGGACACAAGTCTTCTAATATCCGAAGAGTAGCCTTCTGGAACTTTAACTTCACTGAGGAACTTACACAATGTTTTCTTCTCCTTTCTAGATAGAGTGTAAACAGAAGGTGGCATATATGTTCGTCTTCCTTTCGTCACGGGTCCCAATTCAGTTCTCATCCCCATGTTTACCATGTCATTCCTTATGTTAACGCCATCCTTAGACTTTCCTGGTATATTGAGTAACGTACCTATAAAGCTGTCAAATACATTTTTTTCAATATGCATAACATCCAGGAAATGTCTTACGTACAACGACTTCCAATATGGAAGTTCAAAAAAAATTGACTTCTTCTTCCACCCACCCTTGACAAGTGAATGTGCAAAAGGCTTGCCAAACTGAGTGCTCACATCTTTCACCTTTTCAAAAATATGATCACCTGACAAAAAGGGCGGGGCTGTACGATGATCGGCCTTTCCATTGAATGCTTTTCTCCACCCACGGTAGTGATGATTAGAATTTAAGAATCTACGATGGCCGAGAAAGACATTCTTTTGACAAAGCTCCAATCGTGTCGTATCGGTTTCATCTTCACAAACAGGACATGCATTTTGACCTTTATTGCTGTACCCGGATAGATTTCCGTATGCTGGAAAATCATTAATTGTTCCAAACAACATCGCCCTCAAGTTGAAACTTTCTTTCCTATAGCCATCGTAAACCTCCACACCGTTCTCCCACAAAAATTTTAAATCTTCCATTAAGGGTGCCAAGTATACGTCTATGTCATTCCCTGGTTGTTTAGGCCCAGAAATTAGCATAGATAACATCATGTACTTACGCTTCATACATAGCCACGAAGGTAGGTTATAAATCATAAGAATCACAGGCCAGGTGCTATGCGAGATACTTTGAATACCATGCGGGTTCATTCCATCAGTAGACAATGACACGCGAAGGTTTCTTGCTTCTCTTCCAAATTCAGGATAATCAGTATCAACTTTCATCCACTGTGGTGAGTCTGCCGGATGTCGCAAATTTCCATCAATAATTCTTTCATCTGCATGCCAAGTCAAGTGTCTTGAATCGGTCTCACTACGATACATGCGTCTAAATCTCGGAATTTTAGGAAAATACCATAAGACTTTGGCAGGAGACAACTTTTTCTTATATCGAGGGGCACCGCATTTAGGACACTCATTCAACGCTGCATACTCATTTCGAAACAAAACGCAATCGTTTGGACATGCATGTATCTTATCACAGCTTATGCCAATAGAGGAGAACATATTTTTGGCTTCATACGTTCGATTGGGAGGAACATTATCCTTTGGTAGCATATCTTTCATAAGGGGTAATAACTCTGTGAAACTTTTATCCGACCATCCATTATTTGCCTTTAAGTTGTACAACTTTAACACTGCAGACAATCTTGTGAATTTTGAACAACCATCATACAACGGTTTCTCTGCATCGCTTACCAACCTCTCGAACATTTTGGGACAATCCTCAAGATCTTCTTCAAGCGCTTCTTTAATCTCTTCGACTCGATCGCAATCGTATGTGTCTATGCAACCGTCATTTGAAGCATACTTCCTATTACACCTCGACTCAGCATTCCCGTTACTTTTCTCACCATGCGTTGTCCAACATGTATAACTTCTATCAATTCCAAATCGTAGTAAATGCGATGCCAACGTATTCCCGTCAACCTTATCCCCATAACATCAACCCAAGTAAGGACACGGCATTCGAATCGGGTCTTCGGAGTGCGCAACCGCAAACTCAACGAATTCCCATACCCCTTTCTCGTACTCTTTCGACAATCGGTTTGAATTCATCCATGTCTTATCCATGTCTTAATTAAGCTAAACAAATGCTTCTTGGTTTCTCTATCAGGTACTAAGGAATTCTGTCAAGATAATAAATAGCTATCATTATTATGTCTTGATCAGAATACCTAATGAGATCTTATAAAGTGTGAATAATAGAATACCTAATCAGAATACCCGATTTCTTAAAGAAGACATTACCTTATTTCAAGGTAATATAAGTCCACAAACCAAAAAACTGATTGAGAGACACTAAATTGAAATTAAATAGAACCATAAACAATAAACTATAAGCAGAAAACAACAAACTATAAGCAAGAAGAAGAAAGGGATAGTAACCTGAGTTAGACTTGATGTGGGAGATGGGTAGATTTGAATCGGCGTTGTACAAGTAGAAACCAGAGACTTCAAAGTAACTGTAAAATTAAACACACACACGATGCAGTTAAATACACCACTACTAACAAATATCAAAATAAACCCAATCTAGAACTCAATTATTTAAAATGATATGAAATCAATTATCAATTAGCTAGTAACTACAAACAAGAGAAAGAACAGATGCATACATGTGTACCACGCCTCATGGTATATTCCAATTAAGTTCAAAAATGGGCAAAACAATAATTAACTCATGGTTTTATCATGCTATTAGTATCCGGGCAGCCACAACAACAGTAGTAAATCATGGATTTATTGTTAAGTAAGCTAAACAAAAACACTATGGACAAACAAATTATAGTTCAAAATCTAATGAAGCAAAAAAGACAAATATCATAAAAGTGAAGGAACTATATGCAAACTGTAGCACAAACTACAACCTAAAACCATCGCTGGACATACACTAACCTATATAACACAGAAAGGAAGCAACATATATAAAGGGCTATCTCTTAATCATATTTTCTCTTTTCATTTACAAGGATACCGACCACTTAAAGCAATCTACACAGTCAACATACAAGGTTCTGATAATCAAATTTTGTTATTCCTTTTTAGCAGAACTAGAATCCCCTCTCCTTAACATGTTGGTGTGTCTAGTTAGGATCAGTTGACACCAATTTCAAAGATAGCATGGTTACATCTTCAGCAATTATTTAAACAATGCAAGTTTAACAAACCCAAGGTCTAGCCTTCAAATATTGATACAACTCAAACAAATTGATACTCCATCACATTACTTTGTTTTGATATAATGTTATTCAAAACATATTTAAAATTCAGCTATTAAATTATATGTAGATTAATGTCTAAATTTTGTAAAATCATGTATACATGAATGAACATCGAGATACTACAACATGCCTATGTGGTTAGATTTAGTAAATTCACGTTCTACAAAATTGATGGAAGAGGTAAAGTAATAGTATGCCAATTTACACACACAACGACAAAAAAACCCAAATAAGAAAATTATCAATTTAGAAGAGCATGTACTTGTCTGTTTCAATAAAGCAACAAATGACTGCTCATAAATAGAATTTTCAAAGATAAAAACAGAATTTTCACAGCAACATATCGATTCGGCAGCATAACGACATAGTAATCTCTCAACATCATTATAAAAACATATAATAAGTAAGTATATACTTGTGACCCTTAACTATAAGACCAAGTCAAATAGCTTATATCTAATTCCAACAATTGAAAACGATGGAAACAAAACAAAAGAAACAGAAAATAGTAATTATGCACAAGAGCACGCTGAATGGGTACACAAGCTGAACTATACAGTTATGTTACATTGTCCCTGAATACAATATATAGTCATTGGTCTATTCCATCCCCAACATCACTCAAAGAACACAAAAATGCATTATTTATGAAGAAACATACACTGTCTTTTTTGAAAGGTCTAGTAAATGTCTGAATAAAATACCTATAAACACTAATCTTTCAAATGTCAAAAACAGAACTATAAATCGTGTACCTCCTTCGTCTTCTCTTCGCCTTCGTATTCTGGGCAGGGATTCTTCTTCGTCTAGCTTCGTATTCTGGCCAGCAATGGAGTTTTTATGGAGATTAAGTGTTGCGGTTTTGAGGATGAGATACGGTTTTGAGGAGTTTTTATGGAGTTTTTATGGAGTTCTTCGTTCTGGGCAGCGATGGTTCTTCGTTTCTTCGTTTTGGGAAGCGATGGCAGTGAAAGAAGATTTAGGGATTATGAAACGCATATCAGAATTATTTTGATTTTAAAAATTTTAATTAACGAAACAGCTATGAAAGCGCTTTTAAAAAGCGCTCTGGTAGCCCTGCCTTTACCAACGCTTTTTAGGGTAAAAGCGTTTTCGTACCCCCCCCCCCCTTTAAGAGCGCTTCTGAAAGCGCTTTCATAAGCCCCCTATAAGAGCGCTTTTTGAAAGCGCTTTCGTACCCCCCCTATAAGAGTGCTTTTTGAAAGCGCTTTCGTACCCCCCCTATAAGAGCGCTTTTTGAAAGTGCTTTCGTACCCCCCCTTTAAGAGCGTTTTTTTCCGTGTTTTTTAGTTTGTTTTTAGCGAAACCTATACCAGCGCTTTTTCCTAAAAGCGCTTTAGTAGGGGTGCTGCTAAAAGACAAATTTGGCATAGTGATTTCGGAGATCAAATGGTAAACATATGTCTATTCTGTCCAGAATATCATAATATTCTTAATTATTATATCATTTTAAATTTATATATAGATTTAGAGTGAACATTATTTTGATCCTTTACAAAAAAATTATACAATTCAAATTAAATGACAACTTAACCACTACGCTAATATTCATTTATGACAAATAATTTTCATGATTTCTAATAATATTAAATAATTCTAAATTTAAAAAATTATAAAATTTGTACTAATGGGGTCTCGAACCCAAGTCCATTAAATGATAATCATCATACAACTAGACAAATGATCAATTTCTGTTGTAAATATTCTTAATGGTGAATACTTAACTTAATAATTTAGAACAAACATTTACTTATTTTAAATAACATACACATAAATATTTACTAATTTCAAATAATACACAAATTTAAAAATAAAACTATATATATTTAATCAAATAGAAATAAATTTTATTTTATTTTATTTGAAATGAAAATAGTGATCAATTAATTTAATATTAATTCAATTAAATATTGATTTATTTATTTCTATTTGTTTAATTATATTTAGAAGTAATTCAATTAATTTTCATGAATGAATATGTTCTAATCAATAATGGAATTCCTTAGTAACATAAATAATTCTAATGATTTCTAGTAACATTAAATCTTAAATATAATTAATCAAATAGAAATAAATAAATTAATATTTAATTGAATTACAATTAAACTAACTCGTCATTATTTATTTTGAATTAACTAAATAATTTTACAAATTAATTGATTATTTAAATTAATTAGATTAAATATTTTACCAATTAATTGAATTACTTTTAAATTAATTAATTATTATTTAATTTGAATTAGTTTGAAATAATTAATTATTTATTTATGTGTTATTTAATTTCAATTAAATATAATATAATTTATTTCTATTTGATTAAATATATAGTTTTATTTTTAAATTTGTGTATTATTTGATATTAGTAAATATTTATTTGTATGTTATTTGAAATTAGTAAATGTTTCTTCTAAATTATTAAGTTAAGTATTCATCATTAAGAATACTAACCATAGATACTGATTTGTCTAGTTGTATAGTGATTATCATTTAACAGATTTAAGTTCGAGACTCCATTGATACAAATTTAATAATTTTTGTTTTAAATTCATAATTATTTAGTATTACTAGAAATCATGAAAATTATTTGTCATGAATGAATATTGGCCTAGTGATAAAGGCTTGAGTTATTGTTTAAAAGTCTAAGGTTCGATTCTTTATAAAAAAAATAATTTTAGCTTTTTTGATATTATTAAATTAGAATTGTTTAAAAATGAAATTAAAATTAAAAATTAATTTATCATTTAAAAAATGAAAAATAAAAAAGTAAAATCTAACATGGCAGTCCAAACACGTTAAATTTTATAAGGGATTAAATCAGGTACTTTCTTTATGAGGGACTAATTTGAATTGTGTAATTTTTGTGAAGAATCAAAAGGGTTTTCACTCTATAGATTTTTTTTTAATATGATTTATTTTATAAAAAACTTTAGAACATATATGTAATGTTAGTTAAATGGAAGGGATATAAGTCATTGTTTAAAAAAATTTAAATTTGAAACTTTGGTGGTGATGACTCTCATTAGCATAGATTAAATATTGTTAAAACAATAAATTTATTAGAGGGTTAGTTTTTTTATGTTTTTTTGTTTAATTTGTTAATTTTTTTACTATTAATTTAGTCAAAAATAGAATTTTTTTATGTTAACGGATCTTCACGGGTACAGTGAGAAATCGCAGGGATCTGTGGGGACGGGGGACAAAATTCCCTTGTGATGGGAATCCAATATAGGATTATGTATTCGAGGACACAAATTGAAATGGAGATGTATCC
Organism: Vicia villosa; assembly: GCF_029867415.1. Taxonomy (NCBI): domain Eukaryota; kingdom Viridiplantae; phylum Streptophyta; class Magnoliopsida; order Fabales; family Fabaceae; genus Vicia; species Vicia villosa. The sequence continues at coordinate 245,310,695 of NC_081180.1, read as the reverse complement.
CCCGTCTCCGCCCAATTTTATCACCCCTAATATATTGTGTTATTTATTCCATATGCAAGAGTAACAAGTTCTTTAGTCCAGGGCTTCAAATGTTGGGACGGCTCAAATTTTAGAGTCCAACTATTTTCATTAATATTAATAAACATAAAAATAATGTTATAATTAAAATTAATATATAAATTAAGAAAATGTTATGATAAAATTCAATATATAAAAAAAATAAGATTGATCAAAGTCAAAATAACTATAATATTAAATATTTTTTCGATTAATATATAATTATATTTTTGATGTATCGTTTTTAATTATTATATATTGACGACAAAGAAAAACTTTTATTGATTACGAGGGTCACACCCATAACCATTACAAATCGTCGGGTTGTTATGGTTATTATTATTAGTATTAGTATTATTATTATTATTATTATTTTATTATTATTATTATTATTATTATTATTATTATTATTATTATTATTATTGTGATGGGCTTTATCCGAGTTAATTCAACCCTATTTACGGTGATTTCCGGTCAACAACCGCTAGTCCTTCAAACTATGAATATACTTTGGTTACTCGCAGGATCGACTAGATTGATCCAAGGACATGTATCGAAAAGTTATCTTTTATGATGATTGAATTCATATTTTCTGAGTTTTTATACTTTTAACGAAATAATCCTAATCTATGACTGATTATAAAGTATAACTAAATACAATGCAACGAAAGAAATTGCAAAGAGTAAATCAAAATGATTATACGATAAATATAATTGACTCGACAAGAAATATAAAGAAATTAAGCGGTAAATGTAAATGGTTCGACAGGAAAGTAAAGGAATTTAAAAGACTTTGTTCTTATAAAAGAATGACAAATATTGAAAAGAGAATGGTGTTACACGTACATTTCTCAGCGAAAACTCTTTCTCTAACACTTGGTACTTGAGTGATTTGTGAGTAATTTATACAAAATGAACACCCCTGGATCCTACCTCTAAGACCCTTATTTATACTAATTCGACCCTAACGGTCCTACTCTAACGAAATGCCACGTTGCTCGCTTGCACGCGCTTCGAACTCTTGGGGTTCCACATGTCCTCTTTGATTCAAACGAAACCCTTTGAATTTTAAATCTTCCCACCCGAACACTCTTCGACGCGCAGCAACGTGTCTTTTGTGAAAATATATTGAAATATCCTAAGTCTTTTCAGCCCTTAGGTTTCGAAGGTAACCCTTTCACATTTAGCTTCGATTTAAGAAACCTTCTTGATATATAACAATCTTAACAATAGCTATTCCAAAATCCATTCTTTCTTCGAGACTTATATATCTTCGAAGAACATAAATATTAGTCAAAATTTCCAGCTAACAGACCCATAATAAACTGAGGAACATCCTTGATTTAAACCCTAGTTTCTAGTTTCTCAGTCGGTTCCTTAGCAATGTAGCGAGTAGTCTCATTTTATTCTCTCCGAACATGAATGAAGCTAACCTTGTCAAGTTCCATCATTTTGTCCAAAATCATTTTGCAAACGTTGCCCTAATCCTTCTTAGGAATATCATTCTTCATAATGCTTTGATGATGCTTTGGTTTTCCGATTTAAATTTAAACCTTTTGAAGCAACAATCGATTGCGGTGACAATAGTTGTGTATAGAGCAAGATTTTCTGCCATAGTTGGATTATCACCGCTTGTAAGATGATTGGTACTTATAGCTAGAACTTCTCCTTCTTCATTGCGATATATCGCTCATAAACCCAAAAAAAAATTAGGCTTCCATCGGTGTTTGTAGATAATCTCATCTTTTTTATTTTGATTTTCAACACTACTCATGAATCCTTATCTGATATCTTTATTTTTTTTTGAAATCTTGGTATTCGGACTTTCAACCGACTAATCCAAGAGGACCAATCCCACCGTCCATTGACGGAGGCCCAATTTAAAGCTAGAGAAAAGTTCTATATGGACTGGCTCAACACAAGGATTGTTAGCACCTAGTAGGACTCAAACTTAGGATCTTGAGAGGAGCACACTCTCAAGACCCAAGCCTCCTCCACCACTAGACCAACCCTCAGGGATTGATATCTTTCCTTTATCGATGCATGTGATTTCCAAGAGTGTCTAAACCACCATTTTTCATGTTGGTTTGCTTCTGATAGGTATAACTCTCCTTATTAGTGAAATTAAGGTTTCTTCTGTTGTTGCAATTTTTATTAACCTACTCCTTTTAATTTTGATTATTTGTGTCTCTTCTTGTGATTTGATGTTCCACCTCGATGTTACAATGACTATCCTTGATTTGTTTGATCACCTTGTGCTTATAATGAGGTTAGTTTTTTCATTTCAAACCTTTTTGTTGGTTTGAGTACAAATTATACCTTTAAGACATTTAGAACGCTCTAACAATACCCTAGACATTCGCCGTAACCTGAGAATGAGCAACATTTGTAGTCACTAGAGACTCGAATTCAAATAGTGTGAAAGGTATCAAGACTCCTAAATAATGAATAACGAAATATGCATGTAGAAAATAAGGGGAAGGAAAGCCATTCAAGATGGCCATATTTGTCGCCGAAAAGCAGTGATCTTCTCCTCGTTAGAATATAGGGACACAAAATCTTTGACATGGAAGCATTTAACATTTGTTTTTGCCATCGTTTATTGGTAAGAACAATGAGAGCAATAAAATCACTATCAAAACCACTAAGGCTCTCGCGTCTCTAGAGGCCTAATTCCCAATGTTAAGTGTACAATCACCCTGTAAGTGTCCTAAAATATAATAATCACATGTAAATAATAAGCAAACAACAATAGAATCATACAGGCAATCACGAATAAGAGCATGTAAAATGAGTGCACACTGCATCTATAAGAACTTTTAACTAAATGGATGGAAGTTTAGAAGGAGAGAACACGACAAATATAAAATGAGGAAGGTTGAGATCTTTTTATAGAAATGGGAAATCCAGCCATAGGGGTAATCTATCGCCGCTCACTAAGCACCATAATAGTTACAAGAAATGATAAAAATCATCTACGACAAAGACAAGTGTAAAAGTAAGGTCAAATTTGGCTTCTAGAAGAAAATCATCATCGATCGTATTCAATGCAACACACATGCTTTCCTCAATTGAAGTTCTGATTTCTTTCAACTAATTAACGTTTGATTTTATTCAATTGACTTTTATTGATTCTCCTAGCTGACATATGGATCACATCATTGACACCTGGATACATATCCCATAGTAGTCCCATATACAAGGGACTCGCCCTATTCACGAGGGACTCTCTCATGTATGAGTAACTCGCCTCACACTCAAGGGATTCATTTGGATAAGGTGAGAAAATAAGACTAAATCATTTCGCACTTTCCAATACCTCATGCTTGAGGGGTTGTGTATTGGTATATTTTATAAGGGTCCACAAATGGCGACATGGGAGGTATTTGATGCAACGACTCATCCACACCGCTTTTGAAATCACCCATATTTTAGATCGATCATTCTTTGCTAGATGTGATGCCCCTTCCTCAAATACGTCACCCACTTCTAAGATAACTCGCTCGAAAATTTGGGATGTGATGTGTCTCTAGTCCATAACAACATGGAAGAAATTAAGGAAACAATAATCATGCTCTAGGAGATTAACTATCTGCTCCCATGTTTCTTGAGTAGTGGTTACTACTCCCCAGACACATGGGATCCTAGCCCAAAAAACTCCTATAAATACCTCAACTTATCCTAGCCCAAAAAACTCCTATAAATACCTCACCTCTTTACGTGAGGTAACTCTTAATCCAAAAATAAATTTAAAAATCTCTAACAACCCTCAATTATTACGGGTTGTCACAAATTGTACTTTGTATAAATTAAATTTTTTTAAAGAAATTTATAAATATTTCATGACTTATTTTAAAAAAAAATTGTCTTTGGAACATCATGTTAGAGATAATTAGAATTCTTTTTAATGCAAAATAATCCATTTGTAAATAGACAAAATTTGTGTATGGTGAAATATAATTCCTTTAATGAAATTTCATGCATGCATGAATAGTTTTTATTGCCGACCTCCACAGCATAATTATACCATACAAATCAACTAGTTACCGGAATGTTCAACTTTATAAAAGTATATATTGGCTTATAGTGCCTAATGATTCCAAGTATCTTTTGTTTTTTATTTCTATAGTCAAAGTAGGAGATTAAACATTTTGTCTCCTATTGAAGATGTAACCAGCTTTTAAGGGCACTTGCTTTATTTTGCCTTTTCAAATAAGGTGTAAAGTCGTATCTCTATGGACAGTTCCAAAAATATAATTGGTATTTTGTGAAAGTTTGCTATGTGATGTGATAAATATTTTGTAGTCATGTGGGTAAAAACTTTAACCAGATAATTTATTGTGAATTATTTCTACCAATTATTTATTCATAACAGAACTAGGGCTCTATTTGGTCAATAGGATCCGAGAACCGGACCGAAAACCGGACCGGTAGAACCGGTCCATTGGACCGACCAAATATTATTCGGTCCGGGAATGGGTCATTTTTTTATCCGATACTAAAATTGGATACTATATTGGATACTTATTGGATACTTTTGTCGGATACCCGAAGTAATGGTCCGGTTTCGGTCCAAAAAATTGATCCATTACTGTTTCGGCCCGGTCCGGATTTACCCGATACTATTTCGGTCTGGCTCTCGGGATAGCAAATACCCGGACCGAACCGGACCGAAAACAGCCCTAAACAGAACAATGTTAAATGTTATGTGAATATTATATATCGAATATTCATTTAGGATTTATATTTGTTTGTAAATTGTATCCCTTTCTTTCAATCACATCTTGAATCTATCACGTCACCTATTCTCCATGCATGTGGGATGTCCATCAATTTTTATTTTATTTTTGTGATAATTTAACTTAGGATTAGAGAATCAATTTTTTTTAAAACCAAAAGGAGAGATATATTAAAACAAAATAGGGAATACAAGAATACAAGGGGAGATCAAACAAAAACTCTTTAATGAAGAAGTCTAAGTCTAGGAGTATCATCCTTGTCAAGCAAGAATTCCCTACGAATATTCGAAACAAGATGAGAGAACCAAGAATAATTTCTAAGTTTAAGGCTTAAATTAGTCAGGAAATCAGTATAAAAAATGACTTCTTTGTAAATATGAGGAGTGATCATGAAATCAATAGTAAGCGTGTAAGATCGACACTTAAGCCAACGGGACTTGATATTCCACGACACTAAGTTAGAGTTAGAAAACACATTAATAACAAGGATGCAGTCCGATTCAAGCCATACCTTCTTCCTCCCATAATCTCTGGCTTTCTCAATAACCACCATAACGACACAAAACTCTACAAACTCCGCTTTCCCTTCCCCCAAATAATTACAAAAGCTTCCAAGATGACCCCCCTTGTGATCTCTAAAAATACCCCCCACAAGAGATGAACGAGAGGGAACCGGTAGCCACCCCATCAATATTTCTTTTTTTCCATCCGACCAACGGAGGAGACCATAGCACCTCAATGGAACGGATAGATCGAGACAGATTTATCGTAATATCAAAACTTTTTAGCAGAGAGAAATTTCTCAAGGAGGAATTAGAAGATTTTTTCGTATTATTTCCAACAATCTTGGCAATCGCACCAATATTAATATTGCAGGTTTTCCAATGTGCGAACTTATCTTTAAACTTGGTTAGATTCCTTGCCTTCCAAACTTGCACAAAAACATTGATAACGCCAGCCGTAAGAACCACCCCTGCTTGAGAAGAGCTACTGGCAGTAACAATATCACAACAATCCTTAATAGATAGGAACTGCATATGAGTATCAATAATTCCTTTTAGCCAATACTAGATATTACGAACATAAGCACATTTGAAGAAAATATGCTGAGATGTTTCCTGGTTTGAATTACAAAGATTGCGGATTGAGGGAAAAACAAAACCACGAAGCAAAATATTCTCATCCGACGGGATTTTATTATTAATAAGTCTCCACACAATCATAGATTGAGAAGGAGGAACATTCGGATTCTTAAATTCTAGTAACTCACGTTCGATGTCTTACTGGATGTTATGACATCCACAATTACACAACACAAAAAATTATAACAAAACAACATAAGAGAAATAAAGAACACACAAAATTGTTTACCCAGTTTGGTTCAAACAACCTACTCCAGGGGCTACCAAGCCAGAGAGGGGATCCAATATAAGCAGAATTAATTCGCAGTTAAACTCCCCCGTTTACAACTCCTCACTTAAAACCTACCCAATGTAATTCCAACCTATTCCTAGACCTGAGTATCTCCACTCACTCTCCCTCAATCACAGCAATGATTACCAACAAACATAAACAATTACAGAGAGAAGAGACTCTTCAAAAACACACCTTGATCTGCTTAAAAGCTTCAATCAAGAGACACACACTCGTGCTTAAAAGCTTAGAGTGAAAATAAACACACACAACCTATTCCAACGCAATCATCAAGGACAATTGCTTGGATCATAAGAGACAGCTACAGAATTATGGTTCTTTACAAAACACAAAATCTTCTGTCTGCGTTCCAAATTAGGATTGCAGCCTTTTTATATGCAGCTCTTGGGCCTTGGGTTTTTCAGAAACAAATTAGGGTTAACCAAGTTAACCTAATTTACACGCCATCTGGTTGTTACAAAAAGTGCTGTCAGCATGATCCTCTGGACGAAATATTCAGCACACAATAAAAGGTTTCCTAAACTGATAATTTAGAGAAATCAGGAAACATATTTAATACAAAATAACAGCTCCTGCTGACACACACGGATGTCATGACATTGGTCATGACATTCACTACAGAACCTGTATTAGCTTAACACATATGCAGCCTGCATAACACAATATCAATCAGGTATGTTGTACCACAAATGCAGCCAACATGAAAACACCTTCAATCTCCCTCTTTGGCAAATTTTTGGCTAAAACAACCTGTCACACCATATCAGAGAAATACTTGCAGCGGAAACAAAGTAACCAAAACACAATCAAGGAAAGCTAATACAATACAGACAGCATACATGACCAGTATGTACATAGTGCTCAAACAAATCAGACAGCAGCCACAAGAGCAGCACAAGCACAAACAAATCAACATAAAAATAAGCAAATTAGAAATTGTTGATCACACATCATCACCATTCTTGTTGTTCTGGGGTGACACATTTACTACACCATTCTTATTGTTTTGGGGTGACACATTTACAACTTCCCCCCCTGTTTGGCCACAAAAGTTTCCAAAGCCAACAAAATGTCTTCTCCGTTTTTTTTTGTTAACTCTATGATTCATCAAGGACGCCGAGTCCTAACTTGCTTCGCAAGTTTTCAAACTGTGTAGCATCAAGAAGTTTTGTGAAAATGTCATTGATTTTGTCAGAAACATTCTCGTCACTCTCGTAAGAATCATCTTCATGATGCATCATATGCACCATTCTCATTCTTGCAACATGTGTAAGTTTAAGAGTGCGCCTAAGAGGGGGGGGTGAATTAGGTTTTCAAAAATTTAATCGGTTTTATGAGAATACTTCTAATAATTTTTTGTTAAGTGTTTGAAGGTTTTTGAATGGTTCTTTTCTTTTCTTTGGTAATGGTGATGAAAGCGATAAAATGCGGAAAAGTAAAGGACGCAAGAATATATACTGGTTCCCCTCACAATCCGAGAGTACTCCAGTCCCCTTTCAAACACGAAAGAGATTTCACTATAGTTAGAATTATTGTACAAGCATATGCTTTACTATCTAACCTATAGGGTGATCAAAGGTTCTTAACACCTTTAAGATCAAGCAACACTAATGTGGATGAAGAACAATCCTCTTCAAACACAAACAACCCTTGCACCCAACAATCCTGGATAGCAAGTCAATACAATCTTATTTTCAACAATCCTGAAAATAAGATATAACAAGAACTTTTTGAATAGAGATTTGAATAATAGTGATCACTTTAAGTGATGTATCAATTAAATTGATCTTCCCTTCCAATGACAATAATTCTCAATTCTTAAGTAATAGATTGCTCAAGACTTTTTCTGCTTTGGATAATGTGAAAGTATGCACAAGAAATCTTGAGTGAAGGTTGAAGAATGTAAGAAATGGATTCTGAAAATTTCTAAGAGTTTTTATTTATTGGAAGAGGTAATTTGTGATTTGAAATTCTTTATATTTATATGTGCATAACACCCTTTTGAAACATGGCAAATGAATGAAGAAATACCATGAACAATTGTAAAATTGAAATGAAATGGTTCCATGAAATGGTGTATGAAAGGGTGTCTAAAAAGTTGTTGGATTTTCAATTTCGTACAGGGTGCAATCGATTGCACAAAGACAGCAATTGATTGCACAAGGGCTAACAGCTATATTTTTTGAAAAAGCTTCAGCAAGCAATCGATTGCACCAATACAGCAATCGATTACACTAATAAGACAAAAAATCTGCAAAGTGTTTTTAGGCCATATTTTTGAAAAAGCTTCAGGGAGCAATCGATTGCACCAATACAGCAATCGATTGCATGGTAAGGCAGAGACAAATTTTTGGCTTCTGGAAGAGGGAGCAATCGATTGCTTGAAGTGTGCAATCGATTGCACATAATAAAAAATGGAATTTTTGTCTAAGTCTTTTGTGTTATGGTTATGGCAAAGGTATGTAATGATCTTTGATGATTTGAGCAACCAAGACTTAAGTATTTTATGAGAGTTATTGTTATACCTTCTTTTTGATGCTTGAACCATAGTCTTGACTAAAAAGCTTTATGATTGAATAACATCTTTGCCTTCTTGATACTAAGAGATTTGTCTTCATCAAAACAAAGTCTTTCATTGAGAAGCTTGAATTTACATTCTCCCCCTTTTTGATGATGACAAACAATCCTATTGATGCTTTGTAATTTCCGAAACTTTTCCCCCTAAGATGTATAACTTCTCCCTTTGTATGTGAAGCTTATAATTATTTGGACATGATCATCTTGAAGAAAATTTTTTGTACCTTAAAAGTTTAAGACAAGGAAATACACAAGCATAACATATAACACCTTTCTCCCCCTTTGACATTATCAAAAAGAAGGGAAAGATGGGTGAAAGATAGTAGTATAACATATACCATAACATAGGACATTAAAAGCTTAATCATTCATGCACTAAAATATAAAGATAAGAAATTCAAATAAGGTTTATGGTAGCAAGTACCTTACATAAAACTTGACTAACAAAATAACATATCATGATAAGATAATAAAAGAAACATACTTAAGCTAAGAAAGCAACACATATGATAATTGAAATACATAAAAAAAACACATCATGAGTGGTCCATATCATTGTTGGTGTTGTTGTTGTTGAAGGAGTTTGGTCCTTGGTAGGGAAAATGAGTTTGAATAGGTGAAACCATTGGAGTAGGGGCAGCCGGGTTATTCGGATCATATGGTGGAATGTGAAGATGAGTGTAAAGGTAAGAGAATTGTTGGTTCACATCATGGCGAAAATCATTAATCCGAGTTGTAGTGGATTCATTAATATAGTTCCATTGGTTGTTGATGGAGGTGTTGAGATTTGCAAATTGTGTAGTCATGAAATCATGGAGTTCTTGGTTGCTTGGACCATTTGAACCATGTGAAGGATGAACATCTTCTTCACCACCTTCAACCTCTTGCTCATTTCCTTCATTCTCTATGACATCTTCACCAATGTAAGTAATAGTTTTTGTTTCCGGATTATATAGAACACCCATCCTAGCATCAACATTCTTAATAGAAATTTTATTAACTTTTCCATCCATCAAACTATACTCAAAACCATCAAAGTTAATCTTGAAATGTTCCAAGATACGCGTAATCACCCAAGCATATGGTAAGGATTTGGATTTGTGGTTAAAGGTCAACATGTGAATCAAAATCATTCGAGCCCAATTGATATCTATGTTATTCTTGACAGCATACAAAACTTGCATTTCAAGATCTGTGATGGTGCAATGATTTCCAGCTCTTGGAAATAAAACATATACCAAAAAATAGTGAAACAACCTATCATCAATGTTAAGAATTCCAGCCGACCAAGATCCTCTAGATGGTTCAACTCCACCAAGTGCCTTCACTCGTTTCTCATGAAATTCAACTTCGGTCATCCTACCAATACTATAGTAAAAATCTCTTTTGACGTAAGCAGTCATTCTTCATCCTCAGGATCATACAACACACTACCGGTATAAGGGATGCCTAAAATTTTTCCAAGAATTTTGGCATTCAAGTATAAGCTTTGCCCATTAATGTAAGTAACAAATTTTCCATCAGTTGTAACTATATTACTAAAGAACATCTTAACTAAATCCGGATAATATGGTCCATATGAGGAAATGAAAGAATCTAAGCCCAAAGAAGTTAACTTATTCTGAAAATTGAAACATTCTATAGGAAAAGTAGAGAGAATACCATATTTGGGAGTTAGAACACTCTTCCTTTGATAGAATTTCCTAAACCTTTCTTCTTGCTCCTCAGTGAGATGTTGGAAAAGTAGTGGGGTTTCCATGGAAGAGGATGTGACCTTCTTCTTTCCCTTTTCAGATGTAGAGACCTTTCTCTTTTGTCTTGAGGCCATTGAAGGAAGACTTTGGTGAAGAGAAATTTAGGTTTTAGAGGATGATTTTCGTTTTTTGGCTTAAGGGTGTGTGGAAAAGTGATTTTTTTAAAACAACTTATATTAGGTTTTAAGAGATAATGGAGTAATAAAATTGATATGGGGTAGAGAGATTTTTATGAAAAGGTTGGAAAGTGTAGAGATGTGAATGGGCAATAAAGAGGTTTGACTCATTTTGATTGATCAAAGTGGAGGTGGGAAGAAAAGAAGGTGGGAATTAAATGATTTGACCAAACAATGAAAGAGCATTAAAGAAAATCTGTCACAAACAGTAAGCAATCGATTTACACATGGGTGCAATCGATTGCACGAAGCTAAAACAAAAAATAAAAAATAAAACGAACAGTGAGCAATCGATTGCTATAGGAGGTGCAATCGATTGCTTCCAGCGAAAACTCAACAAATACAAAGAACAAAAACTTACTACTTCAGTATGCAATCGATTTGCATTATCAAGCAATCGATTGCAACATACAAAAATTAAAAAAAAACATAACATAGCCTAGATGACAGCATTTTTTATACAATTAAACATAACAATATTAAGACAAAATATGTAACCATTCTCCAACATATATTTGAATAAATTAGACCATATTCTATCTTGTTTTCACAAAAGAAATTGTGAAAGAAGATTCAAAATATTGAATATATGACATGTGTACCTTATATGATGAACCATTCTTTTGACTATATTTAGATATTATTTTTATCAAAAAATGCCGAGATCATATGTAACAATTGTAGTGGTCTTGTAGTGGACACACCATTCTTAGACTTGAGATTTTTGTTGCCCTTTTTAATAATCACCACACAGTTGAAAGTGCCAAGAATCATTCCTTCATATGCGAAATCACCCTTGGATTTTAGAGCTAGATTTGAAAGTTGGTTTATGTCACCCGTCATATGCTTTGAACAACCACTATCTATATACCATAGGTTTGAAGTGGTCTTCAAGCAGGCCTACAAAACAAATTAAGTTTGATTTGGTACCCAATGTGCTTTGGGTCCATCATAGTTAGTTCCTTTCTTAACCCACACATAATGCCCACTTGGTACACTAAAGTTTCTTACATAGCAAGCATTAGGTGTATGACCAATGATACCACAATAAAAACAAGTAGGTTCAAAGTTACTTCTATACCTAGGAGAATAAGATTTTTTCTTAACAAAGTTTTTCCTTTTAGGATAATGTTGAATTACTTTAGGCTTGTTCACTTTCTCTTGAATTGGATGGTTACTAGCTTTGACAAATATATTTTTATTGGAATTTGGTTGATCAAATTTTGAAAAGCCAAGTCCACTTTTGTCATTTGAGTATCTTTGTGATCTAAGAACATTTTCCAATCCAATTTGTCCCTTTTCATATCTTTCTAAAACTCTTTTTAATTGAACAATTTGGAAGGAAAGTGATTCACAATTCTTACATGCAACATTCTCCTTTTGAATACTAATCATTTTTTCTTTTTCATCTTTATGTTCTTCTTCAATTATTTTAACTTTTTCTTCTAAAGATGATATTATTTTCTTTTGAGATGAGATAGTTTTATAGAGAATTTTGCACTCATTTAACAGTTCATCTATTGCACCTTGTGCACCATTATTAAAAATAGAATCATCATAACTAACCTCGCCTTCTTCATCATCTGAGTGATGTGATGCTATGAATACTAGATTTGTGCTTTCGTCACTATCAGAGTTGGATGATGAACTTGTATCAAGGTCTTCCCATGCAACATAGGCCTTTTTATTCTTGAAGTCCTTTTTGTCTTTGACACCGTCAGTCTTGGAAAGTTTTATTTCATGTTCTTGGAGTTTTCTGAACAAAGTTGAAGATGACATTTTGGATAGATTCTTCTTTTTGAATATCTCCGTAACTTTCGGTTGCCATTCACTGTTCAAAGATTTAAGAATTTTAAGATTCAATTCATCATTAGTAAACACCTTACCGAGTGCTCTCAACTGATTTGTTAAGTGCACGAATCTTTTGTGCAAGTCGAGGATTGATTCTTGATGCTGCATTCTGAATAACTCATATTCTTGACTTAAAATTTGTGATCTTAATCTTTTATCTTCAGTGGTTCCTTCATATGTTTCCACCAATGTATCCCATATATCCTTTGCCGTTGTGCATGCCGAAATGCAGAAAAAGTCGTTCATGCTAAATGCACCTTGAAGAAAATTAATTGCCTTTTTATCATAGATGAGCTTTTTCTTATCATCGTCATTCCATGAATCTTTAGGCTTTGTTGATTCAACACCGTTGACAACAATTGTAGGAACAAAGGGACCATTCTGGACTGCTTCCCATATTTCTATTCCTTGTGCTTCTAAGTGAGCCTTCATCCAAATTTTCCAGAAATCAAAGTATTCTTCACAAAACAATGGAGGTTTGTTGAAACTACCACCATATTTTATAACTGGATTTGCGGAAGCCATTCTGGATCTTTAGGAACAAGTTACCTATAACTTGCTCTGATGCCAATTGTAAGTTTAAGAGTGCGCCTAAGAGGGGGGGTGAATTAGGTTTTCAAAATTTTAATCGGTTTTATGAGAATACTTCTAATAATTTTTTGTTAAGTGTTTGAAGGTTTTTGAATGGTTCTTTTCTTTTCTTTGGTAATGGTGATGAAAGCGATAAAATGCGGAAAAGTAAAGGACGCAAGGATATATACTGGTTCCCCTCACAATCCGAGAGTACTCCAGTCCCCTTTCAAACACGAAAGAGATTTCACTATAGTTAGAATTATTGTACAAGCCTATGCTTTACTATCTAACCTATAGCGTGATCAAAGGTTCTTAACACCTTTAAGATCAAGCAACACTAATGTGGATGAAGAACAATCCTCTTCAAACACAAACAACCCTTGCACCCAACAATCCTGGATAGCAAGTCAATACAATCTTATTTTCAACAATCCTGAAAATAAGATATAACAAGAACTTTTTGAATAGAGATTTGAATAATAGTGATCACTTTAAGTGATGTATCAATTAAATTGATCTTCCCTTCCAATGACAATAATTCTCAATTCTTAAGTAATAGATTGCTCAAGACTTTTTCTGTTTTGGATAATGTGAAAGTATGCACAAGAAATCTTGAGTGAAGGTTGAAGAATGTAAGAAATGGATTCTGAAAATTTCTAAGAGTTTTTATTTATTGGAAGAGGTAATTTGTGATTTGAAATTCTTTATATTTATATGTGCATAACACCCTTTTGAAACATGGCAAATGAATGAAGAAATACCATGAACAATTGTAAAATTGAAATGAAATGGTTCCATGAAATGGTGTATGAAAGGGTGTCTAAAAAGTTGTTGGATTTTCAATTTCGTACAGGGTGCAATCGATTGCACAAAGACAGCAATTGATTGCACAAGGGCTAACAGCTATATTTTTTGAAAAAGCTTCAGCAAGCAATCGATTGCACCAATACAGCAATCGATTACACTAATAAGACAAAAAATCTGCAAAGTGTTTTTAGGCCATATTTTTGAAAAAGCTTCAGGGAGCAATCGATTGCACCAATACAGCAATCGATTGCATGGTAAGGCAGAGACAAATTTTTGGCTTCTGGAAGAGGGAGCAATCGATTGCTTGAAGTGTGCAATCGATTGCACATAATAAAAAATGGAATTCTTGTCTAAGTCTTTTGTGTTATGGTTATGGCAAAGGTATGTAATGATCTTTGATGATTTGAGCAACCAAGACTTAAGTATTTTATGAGAGTTATTGTTATACCTTCTTTTTGATGCTTGAACCATAGTCTTGACTAAAAAGCTTTATGATTGAATAACATCTTTGCCTTCTTGATACTAAGAGATTTGTCTTCATCAAAACAAAGTCTTTCATTGAGAAGCTTGAATTTACAACATGCAGGATCCTGACAGGATTAGTCACTTCTGTATGCCTGTGTGAACAAGACATTGTTTTGAGCGAGATGAACAGAGATTATTGAGGCATCTCAATGAGGTGAGTTAGTTCTAAACCTTTTTCAGTGGGAAAATTGCACTTTGTGATTATAGTAGAGTTATTGTGGTGGGATGTCAGTTGAGGGATCTTGTTGTGTACCAGGAGGATCTTCACGTTTAGCTTATTAACAACACTTAGATCAGCAGTTGACCTTTGCATAAGGTTTTGTTTGTCCTCCACATAGTTTTCGATGTAGCAGGGCATAGTTATGACATTCCACTCTATATTCTGGTGAGATACTGTTGGCTGGAGATTTCGTTTAAGAAGTTGACCTTCGAAGGTTTTGAGTTCGAAGAGTGATGGTTACTGAAGACCATCTTTGAAGATTTAAAATGGCTACTGATGGCCATGCTTCAAGAAAGATGTCTAAGTTGGAACGAAGGAAAAAAGTATTAAAGCTAGCACGAAAGACACTTTTGCCAAGACTTAGACATTTCGCGGAAAATTACATGAAGTACTAAAGCTTAATGTGTTTCCGCATCATTTTCGAATATAGCTATATTGCCACGCGTCGAAAAGGACTCGAGTGGGAAGATTTGAATTGCGAAACGGTTTCCATAAACTGCACATCGACAGATGGCATCCCCAAAGTTCTCGTGGATAACGTGGCATTAGATTATTGTATGACCGTTAGGGTCGAATTTAGTATAAATAGGAGTCTTAATGATAGGATTTCGTGTGTTCATTGTGTACAAATTACTCACATATCGCTCAAGTATCAAGTGTTAAGAGAAAGAGTTCGCTGAGAAATGTACGTATGACACCACCAATTTGAATACATGTGTATTTACTTTTATCAAATGTCTTTTTGTTTTCCTTACTTCTTTTTCTCTGTTTAAACTTTTACTTTCGAAATCATTTAATTTTCATGTACGTTACTTTCTTGCAATTTACATTCTCGCACGTAAATTTTATTACAATTTACATTCTCGCAATTTACATGTTTTTCTTATTACGATTTATGCTTCGAAATTACACTAACTTATGCAACCAGCGTTATATCGAATGATTAATCATTTGAACATAAGTTTCTTGAAATCAAAACAAACAGGTATGAACCAAATCACATCAATAAACCTTTTGTTTGACTATGTCCTAGGATCAATCTAGTCGATCCTGCGAGTAACCAAATCATATTTATTATAGTTTGGAAGACTAGCGGTTGTTTACCGGAAATCACCGTAAACAAATTGGCACGCCCAGTGGGACAGTGTCAAACTAAGTGTTATTAATTGATTGTTTTGTTTTGTCTAGAAATTGTCAAGACCTTGTATGAACCTTAGGAACGGTAAATTAACCAACAGTGCAAAACCAGTTCCTAAACGAAGATACAACAAGAAAATGGTCGTAGCGGCCAGTGCGGGGGGCGAAGAAAATCCCCCACAAGGATCAGGAACAGCAGCGCCAAACGCGACGAATGTTTCGACGTCCACTCAAGGAGCGCAGGCCATACCGGCTTCGACAGGATCTGAACCAACGGGTAGTTCGCAAGCCATGATTGGAAATACTTCCACATCAACTGGGACTATCCCAATGTCAGTATCGACTACCGCTCCTCCGTTTGTAAGCGCAAGCGAGATACCACCCGTATCGACGAACGCTGCAAATCATTTATCTACCCCAGGACCTTCATTCACTGTAGATGGTTGGAGACCAAATATGCCATACGGGATGCCATATTCGTATATGGCAGTACTTCGAGGAGCAGGACCTACATACGCTACAACCAACCCAGCGGCGTTTTCACCAAACATGGGTTCAGTAGGTCGAAGTGCACACAATATTGGTGCGTCGACTCAGATTCCCCCTATGACCACTAGTACTCAAGCAGCATTCCGACAAGAAATGGATGCAAGTAACCAGGACATGGTAGGACTCCTTGCTAGAGAGTTAGGGACCATCTTTGATCCAATAGTAACAAGCATTACTAGATCTAGCCAGGATAGCGCAGAAACATACCACAGGTTATCGTCACAATTGGGACGAATGGCGGATTTTTTAGGAGTCCCACAAGATAGACGAAGGAATAACCAGTCAACCTACCAAGAAGAAGATCCAATTATCCGACAAATTCGAAATACAGAACCCCCACCAAGGCCAAATCCAGTCGGACAGAACCCAGTGGTCGAATTGGGAACTCAAATCGAAACAATGGAGACTGGCCAACAAGCTATCCCTCGACAACAGCCCAGACTAGTTATGGTAGGGAGAGACGAACATCCTGACGAAGTTGTCCACAGAGTCAGGAGAAATGATTTGGCAACAGAAAATAATCTTACTGCCATGATAGAAAGAATAATGGCTAATAACGGTTTAAATACTGGATTTCGACGTCCAAATTACACATCTCCCATACCTGAATACATCATGCAAAGTGAATTGCCAAGTGGCATTAAGGTACCCAAGTTCACCAAATTTGCAGGGGATACTAATGAATCAACGGTGGAGCATATAGCCAGATATTTAATATAGGCAGGAACGGTAACGGGGAACGAAGATCTAAGGATCAAGTATTTTCCTAGTTCATTAACGAAGAATGCTTTCATCTAGTTTACTACCCTACCCCCAAACTCCATAGATACATGGACACAACTAGAAAGATTGTTCCACGAACAATTTTACATGGGTCAAACAAAGATAAGTTTGAAGGAATTGGCTAGTATTAAAAGGAAGTTCACAGAGCCTATTGATGATTACCTAAACAGGTTTCGTTTGCTGAAATCGAGATGTTTCACAGTCGTCCCAGAACACGAATTAGTCGAAATAGCCGCTGGTGGTTTAGACTATTCGATTAGAAAGAAATTAGATACCCAATATTTAAGAGACATGGCCCAATTGGAAGATAGGGTGAGACAGGTCGAACGACTGAAAGCAAAAAAGGCTAAAGTGAACAAGAGTTACAAAAAAGAAAGGATATCCTACGTTGAAGTCGAAGACACTGATAGCGAAAACTTCGATGACCCATATGGCATAGAGGAGGTCGAAATAGATCTAGCTGAATTAAAAGACGCACCCCCTTATGCTTGTAAATTACTTACCCCTGCCAATGGGAAGAATCTAGTAGAAAATGATAAAAGCGATAGATTCCCTAAGAAAACTTATACATTCGACGTCACCAAGTGTGACGAAATATTCGATTTGCTAGTAAAAGATGGCCAAATGATAGTACCTCCTAACTCTAAAATTCCTCCGTTGGAACAACGGAAGAAGCGAGGCTTTTGTAAATATCATGGTTTTTTAGGCCATAAAACCTCACAATGTTTTCTTTTCAGGGATCTAATTCAGAATGCTCTCAAGGATGGTCGTTTGAAATTCGCTGACAAGACCAAGAGCCATATGAAGGTCGATACCAACCCTTTGAACATTGCTGACACCAACCTGTGTGAGCCATGTGACATCAACATGGTGGAAGTGTCTGAAGTCGAATTTGCTGAACCAGAAATAAGGTCAAAGGGAAAGCAGGCTACTGAAAGCCTAAATGATGACGCGGTCTTCAATACTGATGTTGAAGGATCCCTCGATCCAGAAATGACCGACAATCTGGAAGAAAAAACTAGTGAGGCCACTGAAGACCTCAGGATGAAACTCCAGCAGATTCAAATTTTTGAGGCCCCTCCAGCAGTTGTCAACATGGTAAATGCTAGACGACCTTTGCCTGAAATCGAAGAGCTGGAGGAATGGTTGACAAGGCAACAGGGAAATGTGGATATTTCACCAAAGGGCGAAACTTTGAAAGATTACCTTTGGAATTGCCACGAGAAGAATGGAGGAAAAATGATGATGTGTCCAAGATGTTCTATAATGCTGAATCGAAGAATCCAAGCTAACTTCGAGAGGACCTTAAGAGAGAAATTGGAACAGCCTTGGAGAGGCGGAAACTTACTGCTAAAGATATACCCAAGAACTGCGGAAAGTTTGGTGAGTTTCTTGGTCAGATGCCACAAAGCAAATACAGAAGTGGTGTTATGTCCCAGATGTGGAGCAGTGTATGATGAACTCCTAGCGCGTTCCCTCGAAAGGAGTTATTTTATCATGAATCGGGAAACCCAAGGTCTCCGTCCTAATTTATATATGTTCGACAATCAAACTTCATATAAGAGGCCTGACAGTCCTCACCCTAAGGCACGAAGGGTCACATTCAAAGTCCCTGCAGATACACCTAGGGACAGATGGGTGCAAGCTGGCACAAGAACCAATAAATGGCGAAGTTGGGAACAAGGAGGAAGAACTGCGATGGCTTATAGGAAGCAATTCCAGACCTCAAATCGAGAGATGCATAGGCTTGAGAATTACAAAGGCAGAAATCCTATGTCCAGATCCCAATGGAGGCGGCACCAGAGAATGAATAAGGCCCAAAGAGAATACAAGCCAAGGGAGATTGGAGAGTCTAGCAGTAACCAAGTCCAACACCAGGGGACAAAGACAAGCAAACCTCCGGTAGAACGCAGACTCTTCGAAGCTGAAAATATTTTAGAAGAAGAAGAAGAAAAGATGCGGTCCAATTCCTGGAAGGAAGAAGATAGAATGACAAATGACTTCGATTCGGATGGAGTATCATCTCTCAACTTGATATGCAACATAGTGTCAGTCCTCCCTCACGAATTTAATCAAGAAACTGAAGTTGAGGAGTGTGAAGAATCTGACGTCGAAGAGATGACAAAACACAGACCTGTGTGTTACTATGTGCTAAACAACGGAGCAGTTGAGGAGCAGAATGCTTTCTTCGAAAGGCCTGACGAAGGTATGCGAAATCATCTGAAACCACTCTACATAAGGGCTAAGATTAAGAACGTTGGCATTAACAAAGTCCTGGTGGATGGAGGGGCAGCAGTGAATCTAATGCCCCAATACATGTTGAAGAGAATTGGTATGTTCGACACAGATATAAAGCCTCATAACATGGTTTTGTCAAACTACGAAGGCAAAATTGGGCAGACTCTGGAAGTTGTTCAAGTAAATTTAATAGTGGGTTCCGTTACCAGACCAACTATGTTCATGGTAATACCAGCAAAAGCAAATTATAACCTCTTGTTAGGAAGGGAGTGGATCCACGGAGTCGCTGCGGTGCCTTCAACTATGCACCAAAGACTAACCATTTGGAGACAAGATGGCATAGTGGAGAACATCGAAGGGGACCAGAGTTATTATATGGCTGAAGTTAATCAAGTCAACAAGACTAGTTTCGATAGGAACCTGGGACATATAGGACCTTGTCATGCTGCAGAAGATATATACACTCCAAACAAGAACGCGTTATATTATCTATCTTTACACCCAAATGGCTTCCAATGGAATAGAGAGATAATGGACGGCCCAGAGGAGGTCACATCAAGAGAGAATTATCCAACGGTACGGCCAACAGGCTGGGACGACGATGTTGATAATGTCTGAGTCCTCCTTCTTTGAGAAGATTTCGGCTTATATAGCCGAGAATAAAAGAAACACGGCTCTCGAAGCCGAGTTATCAAACATGACGTTAAATTCGGTTTCAGAAAGCAAGGAGATATGAGATTCAAAGTTACATGCGTCCTCTCAATCCTTTGAAGATCCAGTTCGAATGGTAAACACCACGGAGGAAGAACTTACCCAAAAATTGGATGCAATTTATGACGAAGAGCCTCTGGGATTCGAAAAAGACCCTATGGCCTCGAATATTAAAATGTTAGCTCAAGACCCGCTTGAAGAGGTAAATCTCGGGGAAGGGGATCGGAAGAGGATAACGTATGTCAGTGCAAAGCTGGAACCAACTCTAAAATCTAAAGTCATTACGTTGCTGAAAGAAAACAAAGATTGTTTTGCGTGGGATTACGACGAAATGCCTGGTTTGGGACGAGACTTAGTCGAACTAAAGTTACCAATCAAAGAAGGAAAAAAGCCTATTAAGCAAACTCCCATAAGGTTTGCACCTGAGATCCATTCGAAGATTAAAGCAGAGGTAGAAAGACTCCTGCGCTGCAAATTCATCCAGACCATGAGGTATGTTGAATGGATTGCTAATATTGTGCCAGTTATTAAAAAGAATGGTTCTTTAAGAGTGTCATACCCCAAAATTTGCCTTTCATATTTTCATTTACAATGATGCAAAGTTCAAGGTTCAGTTCCAAGGATCACTTACTCAAAAGTCCAGATAGTCCATAGTCAACTGTTTTGACCTAAAAGTCAATCATAATCAGAGCATAGTCAAAGCCTCCCAATTTTGGTCAACATCAAGTATATGAAGCATAACCATCATTTGATCAAAGATTGATCATGATTCCATTAATAGAAACTCAGAGATGAACAAATACAAAAAGGTTCAAATTAGGGTTTCTTAGGAGAAAGTCAACCCAACTTTGACTGGGCATAACTTTCACATGGAACATCAAAAATGCCCCACTCAAAGCCTATTTTGAAGGAAATTGGATTCCCTACAACTTTGTCTCTCACAAGCCAGGGCCAGAAATGATTCATTTGAGAGATACAGTGCAAAAGATTACAGGTCATTTTCAGGCATCCTTCAAAAGCAGTTTTTTGTCAAAGAGGATATGATCAAGATAAAAGCTCCAAACGAAAAATATGTTCCAAAGTGGCTTGTAGAGGACACTTTGAGGTTTCCAAAAAGTATTAGAACTCCCTCATAGCTTAAAAATTGAGTGAGATATGCTTGATCAAAGTTGGGTGATTTTGAAGGACCAAATGTGAAAAAAGAAGGTTCAAATTGAGAAATTTTGCAAATGGGCCTATGGTTTCTTGATGCAATCTTGGTCCACAAGTCATTAGCATGCCTAAAATCATTTGCCACGAAATTTAGCATTATATTTGATTTAATATGATTTTTATCTCATTTTCAATGATTTAAATTAAATGGAGAATCAAATATTTTGTTAAATAAGTATATATAGATTGATTCCAATCAATATTAATGACAAATATAATATAATTTTCGTGCATATTATGATTCTGTTTCATGCTGTGAACGTATGTGCGTGATTAATTGGATTTCTGGGCGTGTTTAAGGTGGTTCACCATTGTAGGCCGTTAGGGTTCTTGAAAGTTTGAATTGGGGCTTTTTATTAGAGGTAAAATTAGGGTTAATTAGTGGTATGAATGAAGTCGCGGAGTCTGGATGAAGGGATTGATGGGGTCGCGAAACATTTATTGGTGTGTATGTGTTATTCGTAATTTTCAGGTTGAGTTTTGCTACGAAGGAATTCGTAGCCAAACCGTAGCAAAAATATGCAGGTTTGTCTGGCTTAATGGAGAAGACGATGAGGTGTTATCCCGTCATTGGTTGATTTGAGTTTTCGCGCGCGTTTTCTTATCATGTATTTTTGAATGTTATATGAACAAATGGTTGTGTTTGATTAACACGCAGCGCTTGGAGACGCGCTGGTACGTATGTTTGCTGGTCATTCAAGGGTCCAGGGTTCGATCCCTGGCCCTTGCTATTATTTTTTCTGAAATTCCTAACTCATGATCCAGCGCGCGCATCATCATGGGGTTCATCATACTCCCTCTGATCTGATCCCTCCATTCACCACTAACTTAGATCTCACGGCCAGGATCTGGTGCCCTATACCATGAGCTTTCCATTCAACCACACTGAATTACAATCCTAATTAAACTTAAATAATTTCTATTATTCATTTAAATTAAAATGCTTTTTAGTATATTTATTTATGTAATAATAATTATTTTTTAAATAAATTATTATATGATATTAATACTAAAAATACAATTTGTTGTTCGTTCCGATTAAATTAATTAATCGCTATGGGCAATAATGAATTTTAATTAAAATGTTATTTAATTAAAATACAATTAATCTCTATTTGGTTAAATGGTTTCGACTATCTTATTAGTCGCGATGATTAACCTCTCTATTTTCTAACTTCAAATTTGTTATTCTTTTTAGTCGAATCAATCGATTATGAGGGGTAACGATACAAATTAATTATTAAAATACTATAATTCGTTATTGGTCGAATCAATCTGTTAACTATGACGATCGAATCTATTGATCGTTGCGGTTAATAGTGTCATACCAAATCAGGGTTGTACGCCCAAAACACTCAAAATACACTAAACCACAATACTAAAATATGGATTTTCATCCTCATCAATTAGACAATTCAAAAACGCTTTTCAAAGCACAAACAATTTCAAACCTCCAAATCAAATTCTAATCCTAAGGGCGTACAACCCTTCCCCGAACTACGTTGACTCTGATTCTCCATAAGGAGATACGTAGGCACTTGGCAACAAGGCGAGTCCCCCACCCTAAAATCTCAATTTTCCCCTTATTCAATTCTTTAGCATAAACCTTACCTTAATACTCTTAGCCATCAAACCTTTGCCTTAGATTCAAAGCCAATAGGAAAGGGTTGAGGGTGCCTAACACCTTCCCTCGACCTGAATATAGTAACTTACCCTGAATCTCACATCTGCGTAGGGTTTCCTATTCGCCCTTCAGAATAGGTGGCGACTCTCTAAGTTAAATTTTTAGGCAGGTTGCTACAGCTGGCGACTCTGCTGGGGATACACTTAACGGTGAATTACTATGCTCCTAAGGCTTGAGAGGGTTTAGGTTTAGGTTTGTGGCAAACGGTTTAGGTTTTTGGCAGACTTCTTCTAGGGTTTGGCTAATTTGCCAAAATTAGATTTTATTTATATTTAAATATTTAAAGTTTTTACTTTATTTATTTATTTATTTATTTATAATTTCATCTTTTACATCAATTAAATAAATACCTGTTTATTTTTAAAAAAAAAGTATATGTTTATTTAAATATTTGCTGCGTATTGTATTTTTTTTAAATCGCAAGCGGCTGGAGTTCAAGGTTAGTTTTAAATATTTAAATTTTATTTATTTATTTCTTTTTCTTTTCAATTTCATTACTGCAATTTAATTAAATATTTATTTAAGTGAATATTTATTCCTATTATATTTGCTGGTTTTTTTTTATGTTGTGTTAAACCCTAAGTGTGGGAGTTAACTTTGAGACCAATAGGGGAGTATGAATCTCCTACGAGTCTCATTGATAATTCCACTCGGAGTGGGTTGAGTATTCGGAAATGTCCAAAACGAGGCTTGACTTTGTTGAGGGCAGGACTGGATACTTGGCTGATCTCTCCGAGAACCTACCCCAAAAATTCGAACCTCATGGATAAAATGAGTTGTTCTAAAATCCGAAGAGACAAAAAAGTCTCGGAGGCTACGAACGACCCCATGAGACCTTCTAGAACCCCCCTATAAAAGGTTGGCTCCCAAGGGCCGCTACGTCGAACCTATGAACCTGGATTTCTTGAAATATTATGATATGATTTGCATTTTTGCCTTATATGATTTGTTTTTGTTTTGTTTGTCTGTTGCTACATCTTTGTGTTTTCATGCATCATTCCTCATCTGCATTCTTGCATCACTTATCCAAAAAAAAGATTTTATCCATAGATATGGGTAAAGACATCAATACAAACAAAGCATATCATGCATGGCATACACATCATTCTCATGGCATTAAGAGAAGATTTCTCTTCTATCTCCAGAGCAAGGGACCATTGGGAAGGATAACCTAACATCCCGACCGTCTTATCAAACCAGATTTCAGCAAAAGAAATCGATGGAGCAGCTAGAACAGAATCAAGCCGCCCTTCGTGAGGAAGTAGATCAACTGAAGGTCAGTGTGGAGGAGGTCAAAGGAGGTATGGCTCAGATGCTAGAATTCATGAAGGCCCTCCTAGACAAACAAGACAAGGCAAAAGAGGTTCAGTCTGGGGATACCCTGGTTCAGGATGAGATCCCTAACGACAAAAACCCGCTGCTAGGATTTGTTTCAGGCTTTGGCCCGGATAAGGACAAATCTCAGGCCCGATCTGTCAGAAGGGCTATCCAATTCCAAGAAAAAGGAGAGGCCTCTCAAGAAGGATCTCTCCCTCCTCCACAAACCAAAGGGGCAACCCGCACAGTTCACATTCCTGCTAACAATATCCCTAAGGATGATGATTACCTGGAGCAACAATACGGAGTGCAAGAGGTGGACAACTCAGACCAAGCACCTCAGACACAACAGTCTATTCCTAACTCTAGGGAAGACTCCAAGGGTAGTGACCAAATCAAGGCACTAGAGGAGAGACTAAAAGTGATAGAAGGATACGATGTCTTTGATGTGGATGCCTTCGAAATGAGTTTGGTCTCAGACTTGACTATCCCTCGCAAATTCAAGATTCCCGACTTCGAGAAATACAAAGGACTCACATGTCCGAGGAATCACTTGCGCATGTATGTGCGGAAAATGGCTGCTTACGCCCGCGATCAAAAGCTAATGATACATTTCTTTCAAGAAAGTTTAAGCGGAGCGTCTATTGACTGGTACATGCAATTAGAGAAGTCCTCTGTCCGAAGCTGGAATGATCTGGCCAACACCTTCTTAAAGCATTACAAGTACAACCTGGACATGGCACCCGATCGGATGCAATTACAAAATATGTCACAGAAGAAGGATGAATCATTCAAGGAGTATGCCCAAAGGTGGAGGGAGATGGCTTCTCGAGTCCAACCTCCCCTAATGGACAAAGAACTGGTGGACATATTTATGAGCACTTTGCAAGGACCATACTACGACAAGATGGTCGGAAGCATATCTTCAGGGTTCTCGGACTTGGTAGTCATTGGTGAGAGGATTGAAGATGGAATCAAAAATGGGAAGATACAAAGGGCACCTTCAGGTTCCTATCACACAAAGAAGTCATATGACGGAAAAAAGGAACCCAACACTGTTGGAGCGATCCTGGTTAATCAAACACCAACACTACAACAGAAGGATCAGCAAAAACAACAGGGTGGCCAACGCCCCTGGAGGTCCAAGCCAAAACGATCATTCACCCCATTGCACATGCCGCTGTCTCAAGCTCTGCAACATCTGCTCAGTCAGAACTTGATTACTCTACTGCCTCCATACTCAGCTCCGGCTAACCCCGCTCCCGGGTACAAGCATCATGCTAGGTGCGCTTATCATTCAGATAGTCCTGGTCATGACACAGAGGATTGTGGTCCATTGAAGCACAAGATCCAAGATTTGATTGAAGAAGGGCTCATTGAGTTCGAAGATCCTAGCAAGTCTAACACCATAGGTGGCTAGAAGGAGGATTTCTTAGATCATTAGTTTTGTTTCCATTTGCAATTTCTTTCCGTTTGTTTAAACATTAGTCTTATGACATATGCTATGTACTTTTCAAAAAAAATCATTAATGCATTGCTTACGTTTGTCTTGATTCATTCCTAGTATTCTCACTATATTTAAAACTGTGTTTTTACTCGATTTTCTCATTTGTGATATTCAACTCTAGTAGAAAGTTTTACATCTTTTGAGGGAGAATGACGAAAACGATACCATAATTTCATACACCATGCTTTCGAACAGACCGTGTTGACGATGTACAGGCATTGTTTTAATTCCCAAACAGTGGAGATATAAGGATGTTAATCCCTTGTCAACCCCTTTGAGCCTAAAGAAGTAGGAGTTTTCCTTCATACAAAATAAAACCCTTAATATATAACCTGGGGTAGGGTAGCTGCTCAGTTAACTTAATTATTCCAAACTGTTCCTTTGAACATAACCACCGATGGTTCTCCGTCGTGATTAAGCCTGGCAGTCGATATCCGCAAAGAAAAAAAGAGAAAGCAATGCAAAAGCCTGCTGAGTCAAAACCTATTAAGGAGACTTAGGCAACATTGGGGCATCCCGCTGACTGTAATTTTAAAAAAAAACAGTCCAAAAAAGTTAGGGATAACAAAGTCGAAAAAAGGTTACCATGTACCTTCGACAAAAGGAAAATACTACAAAAAAGGAGAATGATTGCCTTTGCAGATAAACCTTTGGTTTTTGAACCATCACAAATGTCAATGTCACAATTCCCAAATTCTTTTGGAGACTAAATGCATAGCTAACTGAGCATAGGACTAGAGAACATCACGAAGATGGGGATGGGTACAAATAAACTTTGAGCCTCTATCCTTTGTTTCTTTAAACCGTGAACCAGGCCACGTTACAACCCTTAAAAGTCCTAACTGAAGCATGGTTAGTTCGAAAGCATACCGTTACCAAAGGTATCCCGACTCCTTAAGGTCTACTATAACTCTTGAGTTGATATCACTTTCTTACAAAAAAAAACTTCGTTTTATTCAAAAAATGTTTTTAAACTTTCAAGACAGACATATGCATTCGCATCTTATGAATTTCATTACAAAGTACACTTGTCTATGTGGATTCAGATGTTTAAACATCAGGGAGAAGTTGCATGGGGCATGGCTAATGGCTAGAAATCCTACTGACTGACGAAGTAGCTTTAAAAACTCGTCAAAAAAAAAGAAACATCTCTTACGCATGACTGGGATGGCTAATGTGTACACAGGGCGTAACCCATCATTATCCCATTTTCATGGGGCAATCTAATCAAGATCCATTGGAGTCTCTCAAGGACGCTGAATAGCCCATGGGGCAAGTCCATTACCTGGGGGCACGTTGCAAAGGTCACTCAGTATCAGATGGTGTCAATGCCAGTCTCACATCCTTTCCAGGAACCTTTATAGGATACTTCTCAATCTGTCCATATAGTCTTCTTTAAGACATGTTCAAACACTTCTCACCCTTTCTAGGAACATTTTTCAAATAGTCTTTTAAGACACATTTTCCTATCCCTTCTATTTTCAAACTCTTTCAGATAGTCTTTTTAAAGACCAGACTCCTTATCCTTTCTATTTTCAAACCCTTGCAAATAGTCTTCTCTAAGACACATTCCTCACTAAGAGCCTTTTCTAGGTAGTCTTTTGTAAGACATCTCTTGACTTTTTCAGTTAGTCTTTTAAGACATATTCAAACTTCTCTTACGCTTCCAAAAAACCTTGTCAAACTTTGTTTAAAGTACAAAGTCTTTTCTAAGACAATTCACCGTCCTTTCTAGGGGTAATCTTCTCCAAGATGTCTTTTCCTAAGTTTTGTTTAAAACACCACAAAAACAGTCCTTGTCCTCTATAGGAATATTTTTGACACTCCTCACAAACATATCCCTTTGAGCTTTGTTTAAAGCGCAGTCTTGTTTAAGACAATTTCTAATTCTTTCCAAGGACCTCTTCAGGTAATCTTATAGCAGACATCATCTCATTCATGAGTACTCAGCAAATCACTATCCGTCAGGCGCGACTGAAACGCATGACTCAGCATCTGCTTCATATTCAAACCAACACTTAGCATCAAGGAGACCTCTAAATTGGTCTAATCAAAGACGATCATTCCTGATAAAAACCCTTAGATGGGGAAACCACGTTCAGAGGGTTTTCCTAGAACAGGGGCATACAATCCAGAATCCTATTGACTGGGGGGCATATCTTTCAAGAATTCAAACCCTGGGGCAATGCATATCAGGCAAGACATGGTGAAATTCGAGTTCCCTCGAAAGGTCCCTCCTTCAGATTAAGGGGCACGTCTCTCAAAATTTCCAATATTCGGGAAGTCACATTGGCATCATACAAAAAGCATTGTTGCATATTTGATATTCTCACGCCTGTACCATTCACATCCCGCAGTGTGGGATAGGCATACATGCATAATTCTCATTGAGAATCTCATTACATGACACATGCATCATGACATTGCATAAAACTAACGCTACCTTTTCAGGTCACTTCACTTCAAAAAGATGTTATCATCAAATTACCACGCAAACATGATCGTATCAACGATTCAATCTTAACAGATACAATTCCAATACTTCATTCCAAGTCTTTCTTCAAAGGAAATCCAGAAGCAATCAAACAGTTTCTTACCTTTCCAGGTAGTCTTGTCCAAGATAACTATCCTAACCTTCCCAAGCAGTCTTGTTTAAGACATATCCCAAACCTTTCTAGGTAATTCCGTTTAAAACGCTCGCATCCTTTATAGGAATCTTTTTAGATGGTTTTGTTTAAAATGTTTCATATCCTCTATAGGAATCTTTTTAGATAGTTTTGTTTAAAAACGTTTCATATCCTTTATAGAAATCTTTTTAGATGGTTTTGTTTAAAATATTTCATATCCTCTATAGGAATCTTTTTAGATAGTTTTGTTTAAAACGTTTCATATCCTTTATAGGAATCTTTTTAGATGGTTTTGTTTAAAACGTTTCATATCCTCTATAGGAATCTTTTTAGATAGTTTTGTTTAAAACGTTTCATATCCTTTATAGGAATCTTTTTAGATAGTTTTGTTTAAAACGTTTCATATCCTTTATAGGAATCTTTTTAGATAGTTTTTTTTAAAACGTTTCATATCCTTTATAGGAATCTTTTTAGATAGTTTTGTTTAAAACGTTTCATATCTTTTATAGGAATCTTTTTAGATAGTTTTGTTTAAAACGTTTCATATCCTTTATAGGAATCTTTTTAGATAGTTTTGTTTAAAACGTTTCGCATCCTTTATAGGAATCTTTTTAGATGGTTTTGTTTAAAACGTTTCATATCCTCTATAGGAATCTTTTTAGATATTTTGTTTAAAAACATTTCATATCCTTTATAGGAATCTTTTTAGATAGTTTTGTTTAAAACTCATCATTCCCTTTATAGGAACCTCTCTAGGTAAGTCTTGTTTAAGATATCCCGTATCCTATCTAAGAGCCTTTCCAGGTGAGTCCTGTTTAAGACGTTTCATACCCTTTTTAGGAACCTTTCTAGGCAATCTTGTTTAAGACATGTTATAACCTGTATAGGTAATCTTGTTCAAAAGTTTTCAAATCCTCTCTAGAAACCTCTTCAGGTAGTTTTCTTTAAGACATCCTTTTTCCAAAAGACCTCTTCAGGTAGTCTTCTTCAAGACACTCCTTTTTCTAAAGCCCTTTTTAGGTTGCTTTCTTCGAGACATTCTTGTTTTTAGTACCTCTTGAGGTAGTCTTCTTTGAGACATTCCTGTTCTAAGTACCTTTTCAGGCAATCTTCTTCAAAAAAAAAAAAAAAAAACAACAATTTGGCATCCTTTTCAGTCTTCTTTAAGACATTCTACGAACTTTTCTGGGTGGTCTTTTCTAAAACATTCATTGTCCTCTCCAAGAACCTCTTTAGGTAGTCTTTGTAAAACATTTTCAACCTCTTCAGGTAGTCTTCTTCAAGGTAGATTTTCATATCCATTCCAGAAACCTCTTCAGGTAGTCTTATGTAAGACATTACTTCTTCCCCCCCCCAAATGCAATCAAATGATCAAGGTCAGAAAAGCATATGCTTTAGACAAGTCTCCTGCCAGACAAATGGGTGGCATCTATAAGCCCATCTCCTACAGAGCTCTTACCCTACGCAAGCAAATTTCAGGGCATTTCAGTGTCCAATCATCTTCTACCTCTTCAGGTTCAAGAAGATTGAACAGGGGCAGCTGTCATACCCCAAAATTTGCCTTTCATATTTTCATTTACAATGATGCAAAGTTCAAGGTTCAGTTCCAAGGATCACTTACTCAAAAGTCCAGATAGTCCATAGTCAACTGTTTTGACCTAAAAGTCAATCATAATCAGAGCATAGTCAAAGCCTCCCAATTTTGGTCAACATCAAGTATATGAAGCATAACCATCATTTGATCAAAGATTGATCATGATTCCATTAATAGAAACTCAGAGATGAACAAATACAAAAAGGTTCAAATTAGGGTTTCTTAGGAGAAAGTCAACCCAACTTTGACTGGGCATAACTTTCACATGGAACATCAAAAATGCCCCACTCAAAGCCTATTTTGAAGGAAATTGGATTCCCTACAACTTTGTCTCTCACAAGCCAGGGCCAGAAATGATTCATTTGAGAGATACAGTGCAAAAGATTACAGGTCATTTTCAGGCATCCTTCAAAAGCAGTTTTTTGTCAAAGAGGATATGATCAAGATAAAAGCTCCAAACGAAAAATATGTTCCAAAGTGGCTTGTAGAGGACACTTTGAGGTTTCCAAAAAGTATTAGAACTCCCTCATAGCTTAAAAATTGAGTGAGATATGCTTGATCAAAGTTGGGTGATTTTGAAGGACCAAATGTGAAAAAAGAAGGTTCAAATTGAGAAATTTTGCAAATGGGCCTATGGTTTCTTGATGCAATCTTGGTCCACAAGTCATTAGCATGCCTAAAATCATTTGCCACGAAATTTAGCATTATATTTGATTTAATATGATTTTTATCTCATTTTTAATGATTTAAATTAAATGGAGAATCAAATATTTTGTTAAATAAGTATATATAGATTGATTCCAATCAATATTAATGACAAATATAATATAATTTTCGTGCATATTAATTGGATAAAGATCAACACAAATTTTGGCCAAAAAAAGAAAGTTTTTATTCAAGAAATAAAACCAATTTTCACAAACATGGCAAGAAGGGATTTAAAGGGTTTTGGGCCTTTGTTTCAGACCTAATTGAACCTCTATAAGTAGTTGACACAAGGCATATGAATAAGGGTTCAGGAATTCGGATCAGAGGCATACATTCAAGAACAAAAAAAAAGTCTAAGAACTCAAATTCGTTTTCGAGGATTTAAGGCTTCTCCACAAGATTTGAAGATTGCAAACGCTTCATGGAAGGATTCTGAACGTATTAGAGTCATCACGCTGCAACAACAACCCCAGATAACCTCCATTAAAGCCAAGGTATGTACCTCTAAAAATCGGATCGATTGGACTGTTGCACGCATCCTCATAGGTTTATGTTTGCATATTATGATTCTGTTTCATGCTGTGAACGTATGTGCGTGATTAATTGGATTTCTGGGCGTGTTTAAGGTGGTTCACCATTGTAGGCCGTTAGGGTTCTTGAAAGTTTGAATTGGGGCTTTTTATTAGAGGTAAAATTAGGGTTAATTAGTGGTATGAATGAAGTCGCGGAGTCTGGATGAAGGGATTGATGGGGTCGCGAAACATTTATTGGTGTGTATGTGTTATTCGTAATTTTCAGGTTGAGTTTTGCTACGAAGGAATTCGTAGCCAAACCGTAGCAAAAATATGCAGGTTTGTCTGGCTTAATGGAGAAGACGATGAGGTGTTATCCCGTCATTGGTTGATTTGAGTTTTCGCGCGCGTTTTCTTATCATGTATTTTTGAATGTTATATGAACAAATGGTTGTGTTTGATTAACACGCAGCGCTTGGAGACGCGCTGGTACGTATGTTTGCTGGTCATTCAAGGGTCCAGGGTTCGATCCCTGGCCCTTGCTATTATTTTTTCTGAAATTCCTAACTCATGATCCAGCGCGCGCATCATCATGGGGTTCATCATACTCCCTCTGATCTGATCCCTCCATTCACCACTAACTTAGATCTCACGGCCAGGATCTGGTGCCCTATACCATGAGCTTTCCATTCAACCACACTGAATTACAATCCTAATTAAACTTAAATAATTTCTATTATTCATTTAAATTAAAATGCTTTTTAGTATATTTATTTATGTAATAATAATTATTTTTTAAATAAATTATTATATGATATTAATACTAAAAATACAATTTGTTGTTCGTTCCGATTAAATTAATTAATCGCTATGGGCAATAATGAATTTTAATTAAAATGTTATTTAATTAAAATACAATTAATCTCTATTTGGTTAAATGGTTTCGACTATCTTATTAGTCGCGATGATTAACCTCTCTATTTTCTAACTTCAAATTTGTTATTCTTTTTAGTCGAATCAATCGATTATGAGGGGTAACGATACAAATTAATTATTAAAATACTATAATTCGTTATTGGTAATAATCAAATTAATTGATTAAAATTGGTAACGATACAACTTTTAATCTGTTAACTATGACGATCGAATCTATTGATCGTTGCGGTTAATAGTGTCATACCAAATCAGGGTTGTACGCCCAAAACACTCAAAATACACTAAACCACAATACTAAAATATGGATTTTCATCCTCATCAATTAGACAATTCAAAAACGCTTTTCAATCCACAATACTAAAACGATTTTCATCCTGACGAAGTTGTCCACAGAGTCAGGAGAAATGATTTGGCAACAGAAAATAATCTTACTGCCATGATAGAAAGAATAATGGCTAATAACGGTTTAAATACTGGATTTCGACGTCCAAATTACACATCTCCCATACCTGAATACATCATGCAAAGTGAATTGCCAAGTGGCATTAAGGTACCCAAGTTCACCAAATTTGCAGGGGATACTAATGAATCAACGGTGGAGCATATAGCCAGATATTTAATATAGGCAGGAACGGTAACGGGGAACGAAGATCTAAGGATCAAGTATTTTCCTAGTTCATTAACGAAGAATGCTTTCATCTAGTTTACTACCCTACCCCCAAACTCCATAGATACATGGACACAACTAGAAAGATTGTTCCACGAACAATTTTACATGGGTCAAACAAAGATAAGTTTGAAGGAATTGGCTAGTATTAAAAGGAAGTTCACAGAGCCTATTGATGATTACCTAAACAGGTTTCGTTTGCTGAAATCGAGATGTTTCTCAGTCGTCCCAGAACACGAATTAGTCGAAATAGCCGCTGGTGGTTTAGACTATTCGATTAGAAAGAAATTAGATACCCAATATTTAAGAGACATGGCCCAATTGGAAGATAGGGTGCGACAGGTCGAACGACTGAAAGCAAAAAAGGCTAAAGTGAACAAGAGTTACAAAAAAGAAAGGATATCCTACGTTGAAGTCGAAGACACTGATAGCGAAAACTTCGATGACCCATATGGCATAGAGGAGGTCGAAATAGATCTAGCTGAATTAAAAGACGCACCCCCTTATGCTTGTAAATTACTTACCCCTGCCAATGGGAAGAATCTAGTAGAAAATGATAAAAGCGATAGATTCCCTAAGAAAACTTATACATTCGACGTCACCAAGTGTGACGAAATATTCGATTTGCTAGTAAAAGATGGCCAAATGATAGTACCTCCTAACTCTAAAATTCCTCCGTTGGAACAACGGAAGAAGCGAGGCTTTTGTAAATATCATGGTTTTTTAGGCCATAAAACCTCACAATGTGTTCTTTTCAGGGATCTAATTCAGAATGCTCTCAAGGATGGTCGTTTGAAATTCGCTGACAAGACCAAGAGCCATATGAAGGTCGATACCAACCCTTTGAACATTGCTGACACCAACCTGTGTGAGCCATGTGACATCAACATGGTGGAAGTGTCTGAAGTCGAATTTGCTGAACCAGAAATAAGGTCAAAGGGAAAGCAGGCTACTGAAAGCCTAAATGATGACGCGGTCTTCAATACTGATGTTGAAGGATCCCTCGATCCAGAAATGACCGACAATCTGGAAGAAAAAACTAGTGAGGCCACTGAAGACCTCAGGATGAAACTCCAGCAGATTCAAATTTTTGAGGCCCCTCCAGCAGTTGTCAACATGGTAAATGCTAGACGACCTTTGTCTGAAATCGAAGAGCTGGAGGAATGGTTGACAAGGCAACAGGGAAATGTGGATATTTCACCAAAGGGCGAAACTTTGAAAGATTACCTTTGGAATTGCCACGAGAAGAATGGAGGAAAAATGATGATGTGTGCAAGATGTTCTATAATGCTGAATCGAAGAATCCAAGCTAACTTCGAGAGGACCTTAAGAGAGAAATTGGAACAGCCTTGGAGAGGCGGAAACTTACTGCTAAAGATATACCCAAGAACTGCGGAAAGTTTGGTGAGTTTCTTGGTCAGATGCCACAAAGCAAATACAGAAGTGGTGTTATGTCCCAGATGTGGAGCAGTGTATGATGAACTCCTAGCGCGTTCCCTCGAAAGGAGTTATTTTATCATGAATCGGGAAACCCAAGGTCTCCGTCCTAATTTATATATGTTCGACAATCAAACTTCATATAAGAGGCCTGACAGTCCTCACCCTAAGGCACGAAGGGTCACATTCAAAGTCCCTGCAGATACACCTAGGGACAGATGGGTGCAAGCTGGCACAAGAACCAATAAATGGCGAAGTTGGGAACAAGGAGGAAGAACTGCGATGGCTTATAGGAAGCAATTCCAGACCTCAAATCGAGAGATGCATAGGCTTGAGAATTACAAAGGCAGAAATCCTATGTCCAGATCCCAATGGAGGCGGCACCAGAGAATGAATAAGGCCCAAAGAGAATACAAGCCAAGGGAGATTGGAGAGTCTAGCAGTAACCAAGTCCAACACCAGGGGACAAAGACAAGCAAACCTCCGGTAGAACGCAGACTCTTCGAAGCTGAAAATATTTTAGAAGAAGAAGAAGAAAAGATGCGGTCCAATTCCTGGAAGGAAGAAGATAGAATGACAAATGACTTCGATTCGGATGGAGTATCATCTCTCAACTTGATATGCAACATAGTGTCAGTCCTCCCTCACGAATTTAATCAAGAAACTGAAGTTGAGGAGTGTGAAGAATCTGACGTCGAAGAGATGACAAAACACAGACCTGTGTGTTACTATGTGCTAAACAACGGAGCAGTTGAGGAGCAGAATGCTTTCTTCGAAAGGCCTGACGAAGGTATGCGAAATCATCTGAAACCACTCTACATAAGGGCTAAGATTAAGAACGTTGGCATTAACAAAGTCCTGGTGGATGGAGGGGCAGCAGTGAATCTAATGCCTCAATACATGTTGAAGAGAATTGGTATGTTCGACACAGATATAAAGCCTCATAACATGGTTTTGTCAAACTACGAAGGCAAAATTGGGCAGACTCTGGAAGTTGTTCAAGTAAATTTAATAGTGGGTTCCGTTACCAGACCAACTATGTTCATGGTAATACCAGCAAAAGCAAATTATAACCTCTTGTTAGGAAGGGAGTGGATCCACGGAGTCGCTGCGGTGCCTTCAACTATGCACCAAAGACTAACCATTTGGAGACAAGATGGCATAGTGGAGAACATCGAAGGGGACCAGAGTTATTATATGGCTGAAGTTAATCAAGTCAACAAGACTAGTTTCGATAGGAACCTGGGACATATAGGACCTTGTCATGCTGCAGAAGATATATACACTCCAAACAAGAACGCGTTATATTATCTATCTTTACACCCAAATGGCTTCCAATGGAATAGAGAGATAATGGACGGCCCAGAGGAGGTCACATCAAGAGAGAATTATCCAACGGTACGGCCAACAGGCTGGGACGACGATGTTGATAATGTCTGAGTCCTCCTTCTTTGAGAAGATTTCGGCTTATATAGCCGAGAATAAAAGAAACACGGCTCTCGAAGCCGAGTTATCAAACATGACGTTAAATTCGGTTTCAGAAAGCAAGGAGATATGAGATTCAAAGTTACATGCGTCCTCTCAATCCTTTGAAGATCCAGTTCGAATGGTAAACACCACGGAGGAAGAACTTACCCAAAAATTGGATGCAATTTATGACGAAGAGCCTCTGGGATTCGAAAAAGACCCTATGGCCTCGAATATTAAAATGTTAGCTCAAGACCCGCTTGAAGAAGTAAATCTCGGGGAAGGGGATCGGAAGAGGATAACGTATGTCAGTGCAAAGCTGGAACCAACTCTAAAATCTAAAGTCATTACGTTGCTGAAAGAAAACAAAGATTGTTTTGCGTGGGATTACGACGAAATGCCTGGTTTGGGACGAGACTTAGTCGAACTAAAGTTACCAATCAAAGAAGGAAAAAAGCCTATTAAGCAAACTCCCATAAGGTTTGCACCTGAGATCCATTCGAAGATTAAAGCAGAGGTAGAAAGACTCCTGCGCTGCAAATTCATCCAGACCATGAGGTATGTTGAATGGATTGCTAATATTGTGCCAGTTATTAAAAAGAATGGTTCTTTAAGAGTGTCATACCCCAAAATTTGCCTTTCATATTTTCATTTACAATGATGCAAAGTTCAAGGTTCAGTTCCAAGGATCACTTACTCAAAAGTCCAGATAGTCCATAGTCAACTGTTTTGACCTAAAAGTCAATCATAATCAGAGCATAGTCAAAGCCTCCCAATTTTGGTCAACATCAAGTATATGAAGCATAACCATCATTTGATCAAAGATTGATCATGATTCCATTAATAGAAACTCAGAGATGAACAAATACAAAAAGGTTCAAATTAGGGTTTCTTAGGAGAAAGTCAACCCAATTTTGACTGGGCATAACTTTCACATGGAACATCAAAAATGCCCCACTCAAAGCCTATTTTGAAGGAAATTGGATTCCCTACAACTTTGTCTCTCACAAGCCAGGGCCAGAAATGATTCATTTGAGAGATACAGTGCAAAAGATTACAGGTCATTTTCAGGCATCCTTCAAAAGCAGTTTTTTGTCAAAGAGGATATGATCAAGATAAAAGCTCCAAACGAAAAATATGTTCCAAAGTGGCTTGTAGAGGACACTTTGAGGTTTCCAAAAAGTATTAGAACTCCCTCATAGCTTAAAAATTGAGTGAGATATGCTTGATCAAAGTTGGGTGATTTTGAAGGACCAAATGTGAAAAAAGAAGGTTCAAATTGAGAAATTTTGCAAATGGGCCTATGGTTTCTTGATGCAATCTTGGTCCACAAGTCATTAGCATGCCTAAAATCATTTGCCACGAAATTTAGCATTATATTTGATTTAATATGATTTTTATCTCATTTTTAATGATTTAAATTAAATGGAGAATCAAATATTTTGTTAAATAAGTATATATAGATTGATTCCAATCAATATTAATGACAAATATAATATAATTTTCGTGCATATTAATTGGATAAAGATCAACACAAATTTTGGCCAAAAAAAGAAAGTTTTTATTCAAGAAATAAAACCAATTTTCACAAACATGGCAAGAAGGGATTTAAAGGGTTTTGGGCCTTTGTTTCAGACCTAATTGAACCTCTATAAGTAGTTGACACAAGGCATATGAATAAGGGTTCAGGAATTCGGATCAGAGGCATACATTCAAGAACAAAAAAAAAGTCTAAGAACTCAAATTCGTTTTCGAGGATTTAAGGCTTCTCCACAAGATTTGAAGATTGCAAACGCTTCATGGAAGGATTCTGAACGTATTAGAGTCATCACGCTGCAACAACAACCCCAGATAACCTCCATTAAAGCCAAGGTATGTACCTCTAAAAATCGGATCGATTGGACTGTTGCACGCATCCTCATAGGTTTATGTTTGCATATTATGATTCTGTTTCATGCTGTGAACGTATGTGCGTGATTAATTGGATTTCTGGGCGTGTTTAAGGTGGTTCACCATTGTAGGCCGTTAGGGTTCTTGAAAGTTTGAATTGGGGCTTTTTATTAGAGGTAAAATTAGGGTTAATTAGTGGTATGAATGAAGTCGCGGAGTCTGGATGAAGGGATTGATGGGGTCGCGAAACATTTATTGGTGTGTATGTGTTATTCGTAATTTTCAGGTTGAGTTTTGCTACGAAGGAATTCGTAGCCAAACCGTAGCAAAAATATGCAGGTTTGTCTGGCTTAATGGAGAAGACGATGAGGTGTTATCCCGTCATTGGTTGATTTGAGTTTTCGCGCGCGTTTTCTTATCATGTATTTTTGAATGTTATATGAACAAATGGTTGTGTTTGATTAACACGCAGCGCTTGGAGACGCGCTGGTACGTATGTTTGCTGGTCATTCAAGGGTCCAGGGTTCGATCCCTGGCCCTTGCTATTATTTTTTCTGAAATTCCTAACTCATGATCCAGCGCGCGCATCATCATGGGGTTCATCATACTCCCTCTGATCTGATCCCTCCATTCACCACTAACTTAGATCTCACGGCCAGGATCTGGTGCCCTATACCATGAGCTTTCCATTCAACCACACTGAATTACAATCCTAATTAAACTTAAATAATTTCTATTATTCATTTAAATTAAAATGCTTTTTAGTATATTTATTTATGTAATAATAATTATTTTTTAAATAAATTATTATATGATATTAATACTAAAAATACAATTTGTTGTTCGTTCCGATTAAATTAATTAATCGCTATGGGCAATAATGAATTTTAATTAAAATGTTATTTAATTAAAATACAGTTAATCTCTATTTGGTTAAATGGTTTCGACTATCTTATTAGTCGCGATGATTAACCTCTCTATTTTCTAACTTCAAATTTGTTATTCTTTTTAGTCGAATCAATCGATTATGAGGGGTAACGATACAAATTAATTATTAAAATACTATAATTCGTTATTGGTAATAATCAAATTAATTGATTAAAATTGGTAACGATACAACTTTTAATCTGTTAACTATGACGATCGAATCTATTAATCGTTGCGGTTAATAGTGTCATACCAAATCAGGGTTGTACGCCCAAAACACTCAAAATACACTAAACCACAATACTAAAATATGGATTTTCATCCTCATCAATTAGACAATTCAAAAACGCTTTTCAATGCACAAACAATTTCAAACCTCCAAATCAAATTCTAATCCTAAGGGCGTACAACCCTTCCCCGAACTACGTTGACTCTGATTCTCCATAAGGAGATACGTAGGCACTTGGCAACAAGGCGAGTCCCCCACCCTAAAATCTCAATTTTCCCCTTATTCAATTCTTTAGCATAAACCTTACCTTAATACTCTTAGCCATCAAACCTTTGCCTTAGATTCAAAGCCAATAGGAAAGGGTTGAGGGTGCCTAACACCTTCCCTCGACCTGAATATAGTAACTTACCCTGAATCTCACATCTGCGTAGGGTTTCCTATTCGCCCTTCAGAATAGGTGGAGACTCTCTAAGTTAAATTTTTAGGCAGGTTGCTACAAAGAGTATGCATAGATTTTAGAGATCTGAATGCAGCAACACCTAAGGATGAGTATCTTATGCCTGTGGCAGAAATGCTGATAGATTCAGCAGCAGGATACGAGTATCTGAGTATGTTAAACGGATACTCTGGATATAACCAGATTTTCATTGCGGAAGAAGATGTATCCAAAACAGCTTTTCGTTGCCCAGGGGCAATAGGTACATACGAATGGGTAGTAATGCCTTTCGGCCTAAAAAATGCTGGGGCAACATATCAGAGAGCAATGAATTCTATATTTCATGACTTTATAGAAACATTTATGCAGGTATACATAGATGATATTGTGGTAAAATCTGTATCAGATTCCAATCATCTAGATCATCTGAGCCAATTATTCGAGAGAATGCGAAAACATGGCTTGAAGATGAATCCCCTTAAATGTGCTTTCTTTGTGCAGGCGGGAGACTTCCTAGGGTTTTTGGTCCACAAGAAGGGGATAGAAATTAACCAGAATAAGACAAAGGCCATTATGGAAACGAAACATCCTTCCACGAAGAAGCAACTGCAGTCCTTATTGGGGAAGATGAACTTTTTGAGAAGATTCATCTCCAATTTAAGTGGACGCACACAAGCCTTTTCACCTTTGCTTCGACTCAAAGAAGGCAAGTTTGAATGGTTAGCTGAACATCAAGAAGATTTCAAAAAGATTAAGCAATACTTGATGCATCCTCCAATATTGGCTCCTCCGAATGGAAAGAAGCACATGCGCTTGTATATTTCAGCTTCGGATAAAACAATAGGTAGCATGTTAGCTCAGGAGGATGAAAATGGCATCGAAAGAGCCATCTATTATCTAAGTAGAGTACTCAATGATGTAGAGACTAGGTATAATGCAATAGAAAAACTCTGCCTTTGTTTATATTTCTCATGTATTAAACTCAAGTATTATATAAAGCCTGTTGATGTTTATGTTTCGTTCCATTGTGATGTTATTAAACACATGTTATCAAAGCCAATATTACATAGTCGAATTGGCAAATGGGCTTTGGCCCTAACTGAGTACACTTTAACATTTCAACCCCTTAAGGCAATGAAGGGGCAAATTGTGGCAGATTTCAGTGTTGATCATGCAGTGGTGGAAAGTTCTCAGCAATACGTGGAACTGCCACCTTGGAAGTTATACTTTGACGGTTCAACTCACAAAGAAGGAACTGGCGTTGGAATATTGCTAATTTCTCCTAAAGGAATTCCAACAAAGCTTAAGTATAAAATCGAAGGCCCTTTATGTTCAAATAATGAAGCTGAATACGAGGCATTGATAGCCGGACTTGAAGCTTTGTTAGAATTGGGGGCAACCAGAGTCGAAATTAAAGGAGACTCCGAATTGGTGATTAAACAATTAACAAAAGAGTACAAGTGCATCAAAGAAAATTTGATCATGTACTTTATCATAGCAAATAGGTTGCTTAAAAAATTTGAATATGTGGATCTGAATCATGTCCCAAGATTGCATAATCAGGAAGCAAATGATTTGGCACAATTAGCCTCAGGATACAGGGTGTCGAAAAGCAAATTCGAGGATTTAATCCAAGTAAGAGGCAGAGCAATGGCTACGAAACTTTTGCCAAGTGATTTGGAAAACTCACAAATCGGGTTTGCTAACAAAGAAGAATTCGAAGTTTTGAACATAGACTCGTTGGCAGACACAGACTAGAGAAGTCCAATTGTGAATTATTTGAAGGACCCTTCTTCAGACACTGATAGAAAGGTAAAATATCGTGCCCTATCATACTTTCTGATGGGAAATGAGTTGTTCAAAAAGACTCCTGAAGGAGTATTGCTAAAATGTTTGGGAGAAGCGGAAGCTTACTTAGCTCTCTCGAACGTACATAGCGGAGCATGTGGTGCCCACCAAGCAGGGCACAAAATGAAATGGCTTCTATTTCGATACGGAATGTATTGGCCTTCCATGTTAAAAGACTGCATAGAGTTCGCCAAAGGGTGTCAAGAATGTCAAGAACATGCAGGTATTCAACATGCTCCTGCAAATGAACTTAGTTCAATAATAAAGCCTTGGCCCTTTAGAGGAGGGGCGTTAGACCTAATTGGAGAAATTCATCCCAAGTCATCTAGAGGTCAAAGGTATATTTTAGTGGGAGTCGACTATTTTACAAAATGGGTCGAAGCTATACCACTCGCGAATGTTGATCAAGAAGCCGTGATCGAGTTTATTCAAAAACATATTATATACAGATTCGGGATCCCAGAAAGTATAACCACAGATCAAGGATCAGTGTTTACTGGGCGAAAAATGCAAGATTTCGCCAAGGAGATAGGCTTCAAGTTGTTTACTTCTACACCTTACTATGCTCAGGCAAATGGACAAGTTGAAGCGGCAAACAAAATCATAATTGGTCTCATAAAGAAACATGTAGGGAAAAAACCTAGAAGTTGGCACAAAACTTTGGACCAAGCACTTTGGGCTTGTCGAACATCTCCGAAAGAAGCTACGAACACTACACCTTTTCAATTGACATTCGGACATGATGCGGTACTCCCAGTTGAAATATACTTGCAATCAGTCCAGATACAAAGACAAGCAGAAATTCCCCCTAACATGTACTAGGAACTGATGATGAATGATTTGGTTGACTTGGACGAAGATAGACTTCGAGCTTTAGAGATGATAAAGAGACAGAAAGAAAGGGTGTCCAGAGCATACAATAAAAAGGTGAAAGGTAAAACGTTTATTAATAATGACTTAGTGTGGAAAGTTATTTTACCTATAGATCGAAAAAACCAAGCTTTGGGGAAATGGTCCCCACACTAGGAAGGCCCTTTTCGAATCTTGAAAGTATTTTCAAATAATGCTTACGAGATAGAGGAATTAGCAGAAGATCGTAGGATTTTAAGAGTAAATGGGAAGTATCTAAAGAGATACAAACCAAGCATGCACGAAGTAAGGATTGCAAAAACGTAGACATTTAAGTAATACTACGTAAGCCAAAATGGTCAAATTTGCACCAAAATGGCTCCGTGACCAGGAAACATGTATAAATAAAAGTACGGCAAAAGATCTTCATTAATTTTAAAAAAGAAGGTACAAGCGACTTTGGTCCATATGGAACAACAAAGATTACAAAAAGTGGAGCAGCAAAAAAACCTAAAAAGGAACTATCCTTTAGTTGACCCTCTGGTCTAAGTCTTCCAAAGATAGCGTATGAAGACCCTCTGCTTCAACATGTTCATGCGACCCGAGTCCCGCATCCTTCGCACTACACCTTTCCTGAGGAACAAGTAGGATAAAAACCTCCCAAAAGGAAGGCAACTTACTGAACCCTCTCGAGAGGAAGTTAAAGCAACAGTTTCCACAAGTCGTTTGAAGATCAACAAAGGAAAGTTGATCTTCGCCCCTCGTAAAGCACATGAGATGAACTCCAAGTCCTCCACCATAATCTGGTTTTCATCACAGCTTTGTGGATAAAAGTTACCCACTAGAAGTTGATGCCAAATCCTGAGGATTTTTGCGGTATAAGGATCATTCTCCATGAGACTCGCCAGTAAAACAGAAGTGG
Source organism: Vicia villosa (assembly GCF_029867415.1). Taxonomy (NCBI): domain Eukaryota; kingdom Viridiplantae; phylum Streptophyta; class Magnoliopsida; order Fabales; family Fabaceae; genus Vicia; species Vicia villosa. The sequence continues at coordinate 245,267,795 of NC_081180.1, read as the reverse complement.
TCATGGTGAAACTGTTATCATCAAAGGTTGCTCCAGTGTTGCTGCAGCGCAACAACTCAGAGAGGGTGGAAGGCGTGATAGATACTTCAGCCCCTCGAATTTCAGAAACTATTGTAGTTCTTCCTTCAGGATCAATGCGTAGGTACGCAAACATCCAGAAGTCAGCAAGCATCTTAGGATAAACATTTCCTTCTAGAATTAATAGGTAAAAACCCATCTCCTGGTTCTAGAAAAGGGCACGAAGGCTGATGTGATGCCTACTGAATTCTTCTGGGCAAGGTTTGAACTCTTTTTTGATAAGAGTTCTAATGTTAGCATAGGTTAAGTTGTTGTTGAGTGCCATGCTTAAAGTTGAAAAAGTTTGTAGTTGAAAAGAGCACGAGAAGGAAGAAGAGAGTTCTGAAATGAAGGGGTAAAAAGAGTGTGAAGAGAAGAAAGGGACACTAACCCTTTATATAGTCAAGAGGAACGGTAAAGAAACGTTTTTTGTTTTAATGATTGATTAGACTGCATTTGGTGTTTTCAGAGGGAAGTTATGATCACCGCCGTTTCCCGCCCTTGGAAGTTGGAATGTAATCATAAAACTGATGCACGCACGTCTTAAAGAGACGTTTTGAGAAGAAATGACGTCAGCAAATAATGATGATTACGGCTAAGGGGAGGAGAAACATCAAGTCTAGGGCTGCGAAGGGCAATCGAGCCACGTGAGGCATTCATTAAGGTTACTGTAGCGTAAAAAGGAAGGTATTGGTAAGATTTTGAAGTATTGCCAAACATTTACCATTGATCATTTCAGAGCAAAATGTGAACACATAAAAAGACAAGTTTGCATATATATATATTCTAAAAATGAGCAATTACAAAACAAAAGGATCATCGCTACAAAAAATACAAAGTTCAAAGACAATTAATTAAAATCCGTAGGTAGGCTATCTTTGATCTTTGAGTATTGAGCCTCCCACGAAGACATACTAAGCTCGAGTAATGCTCGTTGCCTCTTCAACTCTTCGATCTCTGGCACCAATTTCTGTGCAGCTTCGAAGTGTTGGATACCCAGTCGTGCTACTTCAGCTATCTCCTGATCATTGGTTTGTTGAATAGTTGCTTGGCGAGACTCAGCTTCCTGTATCTTCTCTTCGAGTTTCTTAATCTCTTGCTTCCAAGATTGTATATTTTTCTCACACTCATCATATTCTTCTTGGTTCTTCAAACGTTCCATCCTAAGAGCGTCACCCTTGTTGGTTGCCTCAGTGGCAGCTTTCCATGAAGAACTATGAGAAGCCATTTTTGCAGCAAGTTGCTCATTAACATTGTTCTGTTGAAGAATGTTATACTGAAGCTGGTCAAGTAATGAGCCCAGAAGTACAATCACATCTGAGACCTCTTTCGAAACCAGAAGTAAATCCACTTTCTTCAAGAGGTTCTTCAAGCCATGACATTTCATGGAATCCTTGCTTAAGAATTCGACGAGGTTCGTTTCGAAGAAATTTTCTTTTATTTGATGAAGGAGGCTGGAGATGTCCTCTTTGTCTCCAGACTTGGTCTGAACAGTTGGAGAAGCTTCAGACGTAAGAATTGAAGTACTATCAATGTTCATCATGGCTTTAAGAAAGCTGAGAGGATCAGTTTGTTTAAGTTGCTCCAATTCTGAAGGAGTAGGTATGGTTGAAGTAGGCAGTGGAGTAGTTTCGGGAGTAACTACAGTTTCGAAATTTGAGTTTCCATAGGGGTCAGTTTCGATTAACTTGGAGGTTTCTTCCGTGACACCTTGATCAGATACGGTGTCCTCACTCCCAGTCGATGGTACCGCTGCATTATCTTCGCCTAAGAATTGACCCTCCTCACCTATACATGCGTCTTTGTGAATTGGAGGAGAATCATCAGTCGAATGGCTTCCTTCAACAGGAGATGCAGTATTAATAGTGGCAAGAGGAGTGGCATCTTCAAGGACTGGTGAAAGTATATGAGAGATGTGTTGAGAGGCATCTGAAAAAATGAGCAAATATGGGTAATTGTGGTGCAAGAGTTGCAAGAGAATTATTCGATTTAAGCAAAAGACTTCTTTGCTCACCTTGGGGACTACCAAGGTCAATAGCAGCATTGAAAGAGTTGAAATCAGAAGTAGCTGTTCCGATATCATCCTGCAATCATAAGGTGACATTAACTTAATCATTCGAAATAGAATTCATAGAAATGATTATGTTGTAAAGACCCAGATACCTTAGCTGTATTAGTGGCTGGACTTGAATTGTGGCTTTCCATCACTAGAGCGTTACTAGTGGCTTTTAAAGGTGATTCTTCAGAAGGCGCCTTATCACTCGAAGAGGTAATCTTCGAAGACCCAGGTCTTTTCCCTTTGCCCACCGGAGTGGTAACCTTTTGTTTCTTTTTGGGCCCTTGCCTGGTACGAGGGGGAGACTTGTCGTCCCCATCTGAAGCAGCATCTGGAGTAGTAGTTGGAAGAGTCTTTCGCTTCGAAGATATTGGAGGCTTCGAACTCTGAAAAAATAAAAAGAGAAGAGAAAATAAGCGTTATCCGTAAGACATGCAAATTGGAATATGAAAGGTGTGTATACCGTGGGTTTCGCGTCGGTCGTAATAGAATCACTCCCACTTGGCTTATTGCTCTTCGAGGCCTCAGAATCTTTCTACGCAGGAATTGCTTTAGCCTTTCTCTTGCGAGCGACAGCTGTAACAAAGATGGAAATTATTATCTTAGTAAGGGAAAGAAAAGTCAGTCTAAAGATTAACTAGACCCAAACCTTCGGGTATTGGAGTCAAGACACGAACGTGTTTAAGATCTATATGAAGATGCCCTTTGAAAGTATCCAGGGTATGCTTAGTCGGGACCACTCGTTCAGCGCGTTTTTTGGTACTCTCTCGAAGAATTTTGAGAGCATTCCCACACACGAACCAGTCAGGGAAAGGAGGACTTAAAGCCACACCAAAATCAGCACTTGGTAGTGGAGGGAATTTTGGAGGATTAAGTTTAAATGCCACTTCATAACGTAGTTCTGGTCGAACAGACGGGGGCAATTTCAACTTACCCAGTTTTGCAGAAAACTTTTCACGTAAAGTAACAGCAGCTTCGCGAACGGTCCGACTAAGATCATCAGGCCTGTAAATAGTTTCAAAGAACTTTTGAAAAGCTTGGATTTCTTTAATGTGAGTTGAAGTACCTTTCCGGAATTTATCCTGCACGGCAGTAAAAGCTTCAGTTAGTTCTCGAGTTAGGCCTTCGACATCATAGATGTGTGTGGTATAATAATCTGACCACCATTGTTGAAAGCTGGAGTGGTATAGAAAGCAGGAACAAAAGAGATAGGTGAAAGGGTGAAAACATCAGTATATTTGGCTATCTTCGCTTCACATTCCTCTTCAGTTAGGTATAAGGTACGGAAGCACATGTGGTTCCTTTTATCATACAAACACTTAGGCTTCACTTGGACCAAACCAAACTGTCTTGACACAAGATTTGGCTGATAGAAAACGAAGATGTATTGACCTTTGGAAGGTCGAAGGCGGTAATAGAATAACCTTGGGATAAGGAAAGCTTCCCAAATAGCCAAAGACTCAGCTTGGTGTTCCGGAGATGTTGCAGGAAACTCTCGGGTAAACCATTCAGGACCTACAGCTCTTCGTACAAATGGAGCCATTGAAGAACTGAACTGGTAACGTTTAGCAAACATCATTACATATGCTAAGAAATGTTCACGAAGTTTCTTAGTCTCTTCTTTTGGGGTCAACAAGGCCAATCTGGTCCCTTCGACAGTTCGATTTTTGATTTCTGGAATTTCTTCGTTAACGACGCCCCGGAGTGGGAGGTGAGCATCGAAAGTGGCATTAAGCCATAGTTGTAGTAACCAGAAGGGACCAGCGAAAAGGAGAGATCCTGTTGTGTAAGTCTTAACAAGGTCTACAGCTTCACCAAGGTTTTCGTAAAGAAATCCTAGAATCAATTCGCTCAGGTTCAGTTTCTTGCCATCGTGTAATTGATTAGCCATGCATAGATATCTTTTCGCTACTTGTATGGACCTGGAGCAGAAAACACATCTCGAAAGCCATAATGCCAGGAAAGCAATATGTTCTACGTCAAAGACTTCAGCATTTGTCTGATCATGGTATTGCTGGATGAAAGCAGTATAAGTAACTGTAGCTTCGTTGAAGTTGATGGTATCAACATCCAAGACATTAGGATCAAAAGTTTCACCAGTCGGTCGAAGCCCTGTGATGGCAGCTACATCAAAAAGAGTTGGAGTGATCATTCCACATGGGAGGTGAAAGGTATTGTGAGAAGCGTCCCAGAAGTGGACTGACGTTACTAACATAGTTTGGTTATAATCTAAACCAGTCTTGGACAATTGAATGAGGTCATAAATCCCTAATTCTTGCCAGAAAGAAGCCTTCTGTTTCTCCACTTTGTTTAACCAGGAATAGTATAGTTCTGGATCTTTTGCTAAAGGGATTGACCTAAAAACCCTTACAAAATTGGTTACATAATCTAACCTAATTTTCTCTAAGACTACGGGAGGCGTAGTCGAAGCTTCTTCTGTAGGGTTAACATCCTCTGAGATTGGATTACCTTTGTCATCTATTTTTATCTTGCTCACCAGAGGCCTAGTCTTATAATACGCAGGAAAGAATTTATCTAGTGAACTATTTTCTCCTGATAATGGGCCCATGAAAGCACAAGTTTTTCCAGAAAGTTCAAAAGGGATGATTACCTGAGAAGCGTAAATAGCGCGTTCCTCCGCAGTATTCGGTTTGGGTATGTATTCCTGATTTCCCAGTTGTGTAGGTTTCTGAAACTTCAGAACTGGTTGGAGAACATTTGAAGAAGACGCCATTGAAAGATGTTTGATTTGGGGAAGAAGTTTGAAGGTAACTAAGTACGTTGTTTTCTGGAAAGAGTTTGAAGAAATGGAACTGAAAGGAAAAAGAAAGGAAGAGACTAAGTATTTAAAGGTTTAACAGGAACCCTTTCAAACCTTTTGGGTAAAAACTAGAGGACACGCGGCAAGCGTTGATTTAATCCAACGGCGGTCGAATAGTCACCAGCTCTATTCCTAGGATATAGGAGTAATGATCATAAAGAAAGGTCAAGACGTGGGAACGTAACTGTTGAGAAGACGTTTCTGAAAGCGACAAGACGTTTTGGAAATAGAGTTATAATTGATTATGACGTCAATTATTAGTCTTGGGACTCTAAGAAAGCAAAACGAAATCCCATCATGGCAAGAAACGCCTATTTCTTTCGTTTGTCGAAACAGGCATTTATTGGGGGCAATTTGTTGGCTGGAGATTTCGTTTAAGAACTTGACCTTCGAAGGTTTTGAGTTCGAAGAGTGATGGTTACTGAAGACCATCTTTGAAGATTTAAAATGGCTACTGATGGCCATGCTTCAAGAAAGATGTCTAAGTTGGAACGAAGGAAAGAAGTATTAAAGCTAGCACGAAAGACACTTTTGCCAAGACTTAGACATTTCGCGGAAAATTACATGAAGTACTAAAGCTTAATGTGTTTCCGCATCATTTTCGAATATAGCTATATTGCCACGCGTCGAAAAGGACTCGAGCGGGAAGATTTGAATTGCGAAACGGTTTCCATAAACTGCACATCGACAGATGGCATCCCCAGAGTTCTCGTGGATAACGTGGCATTAGATTATTGTATGACCGTTAGGGTCAAATTTAGTATAAATAGGAGTCTTAATGATAGGATTTCGTGTGTTCATTGTGTACAAATTACTCACATATCGCTCAAGTATCAAGTGTTAAGAGAAAGAGTTCGCTGAGAAATGTACGTATGACACCACCAATTTGAATACATGTGTATTTACTTTTATCAAATGTCTTTTTGTTTTCCTTACTTCTTTTTCTCTGTTTAAACTTTTACTTTCGAAATCATTTAATTTTCATGTACGTTACTTTCTTGCAATTTACATTCTTGCACGTTAATTTTCTTACAATTTACATTCTCGCAATTTACATGTTTTTCTTATTACGATTTATGCTTCGAAATTACACTAACTTATGCAACCAGCGTTATATCGAATGATTAATCATTTGAACATAAGTTTCTTGAAATCAAAACAAACAGGTATGAACCAAATCACATCAATAAACCTTTTGTTTGACTATGTCCTAGGATCAATCTAGTCGATTCTGCGAGTAACCAAATCATATTTATTATAGTTTGGAAGACTAGCGGATGTTTACCGGAAATCACCGTAAACAGATACACTTTGGTGTATCTAGCTCGATTTAGACCAGCCCAAAAGATTTGTAGGAATCATACCTGTCATCAGATTCTCATCTTCAGTTGTGATCAGAAGAATCCTTCTCTCCTTGCTTTCTTGATTTTTCAAGTTTGGTTGTGATTCATGTGCTCTTTCCGTCCAGAAACTTGAAACTTGGTCTATCCTTAGTGTCTCCTCTCTCAGGTGAACTTTCCTGTTGATGGATACCTTCCTTGAGACAGTATTCAGAGCAATGCCCTTCTTGAACAGATGGACTTCCCTTGTCATATCTCTAGTCTGGATGTCATTGGGTGCTATTGTTAAAATTTTCTTTGATCTTCTGATAGCTCCTGGAATTTTATTTTGAGCAATAATTTCCCTTTGAAGAGTCTTTTGAATATTTACTGTAGAAAATTCACCAATCCCGAAGGCTTTGCTTGTCTCAATTTGTACAATTTAGTTCTCAGCAAATTTTGATGTTAAGACATCTGTTTTGATATTGACATGTTCTGCTGAGACAGTCAACTCACTTCTTTCAACAATATCCTTCATGATTGTTTTGTTCTTATTTGCAATCGGAAAACTCCTATCCTTTTTGTAATGTTTGTTTTTTCTAGATTTCCTTTTTATAGAGCTTCCTGCTTCCTTTATAGCCTCCTCCTCATTTTTGTTAAGACTTGAGTGATTAGTGTTCACACACGTCTTACGTTGTGATGGCTTTTCCTTAGTCAGGTTTTCCTGTTGAGGGGTATTTCTTTTGGAAGATGGCTGAGTTTCAGGGCAAGAGAACCTCATGTGACCTAACTTACCACATTGATAACACCTTTTGGCTGAGACAGGTGTGTGTTTTTCTGGATGCTGAGCCTCTTGATTTACCTTCTTTCCCTTCTTTGTGTCTTGCACCATTCCCTCTAGATAAACAATGTTCATCATGAGTTTTACTCTTTCTTCTTGTAACAGGGTATGGGCATTTTCATATATCGTCAGTCTCTTGCTCAATTCTCCATTTAGTAGACACATCTCAGAGTATCAAGTAGCTAGTTCTTTGCTGGTGAGTTCTTCAATATAAGTCTCACCATCAGGCTCATCCACTTCTTTTATCAGGATTCTTGTTCTGGGAACAGGAACTTTCAATTTGATAGTTCTTTCTTGATCTTTTTTTTTATTTTTTCTTTGGCCATGGGACAAGTAGTCAGTGACTTGGAATTTTTAGGCTCCCGTAGATAACAATTATTCTTATATCTGACTCCTTTCATGACTTCTTCATTTTATTTATTGGTAACAATGCACTCTTCTTTAGTGAACCTGACATAGAGTCATTCATCACATAGTTGGCTGATGCTTATAAGATTTGCGGCCAGTCCTTGTACAAGTAAAACATTATGTAGATTAGGAACTCCCTGACCTTCTATCTTGCCAACACCATTGACTTCTCTTATATCTCCATCACCAAGAGTCACATAGTTGGTTCCCTCAAGTTTGAGGTTTACTAGTGAATTCTTGCTCCCAGTCATATGATTTGAGCAACCACTGTCAAGGTACCAATCTTCTTTGGCGGGCATTCTTAGAGAGGTGTGTGCTATTAGAGCAACATTCTTAGCCACCCCTGATTGCTTCCTGTTACATGTATCATATTCAGATTTGGCTTGATGGATTTGATTTGGATATCCAAATAGTCTGAAACAGAATGGTTTTATGTCGCCAAATCTTCCACAGTGATGGCATCTCCATTTTTGAAATTTACTCTTTGAATTCCTACTTCTTCTATTACCTTGATGTTGTGACATTGGAGCTGACATCTGGTTGGTCACACAGGCCTCATGTTTTTCTCTTCTGAACCCAGCGGTGAGTTCTTCTTTAGCCACAAATCCTACCCCGGATATGTCTCCTGTTCTTTGTCCAGACTCCAGAGTTTCTTCTAGAGTGTTAGTTCCATTGTTCAGCATTTTGAAGGACTTGGTCATTTGATCAAGTTTTCAGTTCAACATGCTTACTTCACTGCTGAGAGAGTCTATGGTTGCAATATGTGTATTCTTCTCAGTTTCTAGCTCTTTTAAGATTTTCACTTGCTTCTCCACTTGTTTGCAGACTTCAGCATTCTTCATACTCAGCTTCTTGTATGAGGCCGCAAGTTCATCAAAGTTAGTTCATCATCACTGGAATCATCATCAGATTCATAGATTCTTGTTAGAACTGTGACATGTCTTGTAGTTTCTTCTTCTGAATCTGAGTCTTTATCAGACCAGGTGACAAACATTCCTTTCTTTTTCTCCTTGTGGTAGGTAGTGTTAGAACAAGATTTTTTCTGATCAATATTCTTAGTTTTGATGATAACAAAGATATGAATTTTGTGTGAGATAATGTGGTACTCTAATACATTGCAATTTCCCTTTCAGGAAATATATAAAGAGTATGCACAAATCAGCGCTCAGAAGCTTTGTCTCAGAAGGTTCAGCATGCAACATCAGAACATGGTCTGGCAAGACATCAGAAGATGGTCAAGGCAGAATCAGAACATGGGTCTATGGAAGCATCAGAAGAACTTGAGATCAGAAGCAGAAGCACTGAAGTTCTCATGGTATCACGCTCAGAAGCACTTCAAGGTCAGAAGACAAGAAGATGCTATGCACCAAGCTGTTTGACTCTGATGATATTCAAATATTTTATTCACAAACATCAGATCAGAAGAAAGTACAAGTGGCAGGCTGCGCTGACTGACAAAAGGAACGTTGGAAGCTATTAAAGGCAACGTCAGTAGACACAGCGTGAACAAGGCTCGAGGTAGTTGACAAAAGCGTGAAACATTAAATGCAATGCTGTACGGAACACGCAAAGCATTAAATGCACCCAACGGTCATCTTCTCAAACGCCTATAAGTATGAAGTTCTGATGAGAAGCAAGGTTACCAACTCTGAACAACTCTGAACCAATTCTGTGAATATTAACTTGCTGAAACGCTGTTCAACTCAAAGCTCAGAAACTTCATCTTCATCAAAGCTCACTACATTGCTGTTGTAATATATTAGTGAGATTAAGCTTAAACGTTAAGAGAAATATCACTGTTGTGATTATAGCTTTTCAGAAGCATTTGTAATACTCTTAGAATTGATTACATTAATTTGTAAGTAACTAGAGTGATCAAGTGTTGATCAGGATACTCTAGGAAGTCTTAGCTTGTGTCTAAGCAGTTGTAATTAGAGTGATCACGTGGTGGTCAGTATACTATAAGAAAGTCTTAGCTTGTGTCTAAGCATTTGTTCCTAGAGTGATCAGGTTGTGATCAGGATACTCTAGAAGACTTAGTCGCGGACTAAGTGGAAAACCATTGTAATCTGTTGCGATTAGTGGATTAAATCCTCAGGTGAGGTAAATCACTCCGTGGGGGTGGACTGGAGTAGTTTAGTTAACAACGAACCAGGATAAAAATAACTGTGCAATTTATTTTTATCGTCCAAGTTTTTAAACTACACTTATTCAAACCCCCCCCCCCTTTCTAAGTGTTTTTCTATCCTTCAATTGGCATCAGAGCGCCGGTTCTAAGGTGCAAGCACTAAACCGTGTTTAGAAAAGATTCAGGAAGATAAAAATGCTTCAGTAAAAGATGGCTGGTCAAATTCCAACAGATCCACCTGCATCTACATCTGGCTCTGCTGAGCAATACAACGGTAACAATGGTTATACTAGACCACCAGTATTTGATGGTGAAAACTTTGAATACTGGAAAGATAAACTGGAAAGTTACTTTCTTGGTCTAGATGGTGAACTATGGGATCTTCTGATGGATGGTTACAAACATCCAGTGAAAGCTAGTGGCGTAAAGCTTACAAGGCAAGAAATGGATGATGATCAAAAGAAGCTCTTCAAGAATCATCATAAATGTAGGACTGTTTTGCTGAATGCTATCTCTCATGCTGAGTATGAGAAGATATCTAACAGGGAAACTGCCTATGATATATATGAGTCATTGAAAATGACCCATGAGGGAAATGCTCAAGTCAAAGAGACTAAAGCTCTTGCTCTAATTCAGAAGTATGAAGCCTTCAAGATGGAGGAAGATGAAGACATTGAGAAGATGTTTTCAAGATTTCAAACTCTGACTGCTGGATTGAGAGTTCTGGATAAAGGCTACACCAAGGCTGATCATGTAAAGAAGATTATCAGAAGCTTACCCAGAAGATGGGGTCCAATGGTGACTGCATTCAAGATTGCCAAGAATCTGAATGAAGTTTCTTTGGAAGAGCTTATCAGTGCCTTGAGAAGCCATGAAATAGAGCTGGACGCAAGCGAGCCTCAGAAGAAAGGTAAGTCTATTGCATTAAAATCTAATATTAAAAAATGCACTAACGCTTTTCATGCTAGAGAAGAAGATCCTGAAGAATCAGAATCTGAAGAAGAAGATGAACTGTCCATGATCTCCAGAAGGGTGAACCAACTTTGGAAGAGCAAGCAAAGGAAGTTCAGAGGCTTCAGAAGTTCAAAGAGATTTGAACGTGGAGAATCTTCTGGTGACAGAAGATCTGACAAGAAGAAGGCTGTCTGCTATGAGTGCAATGAGCCTGGACATTACAAGAATGAGTGTCCGAAAATTCAGAAGGAGAATCACAAGAAGAAGTTTCATAAGAAGAAAGGTCTTATGGCAACATGGGATGATTCTGAATCAGAATCAGGATCAGACTCTGAAGGAGAGCAGGCAAACTTCGCGCTGATGGCGACAGAAAATGATGGATCAGAATCTACATCAGAATCAGATTCTGAAGAGGTATTTTCTGAACTATCTAGAGAAGAGTTAGTTTCCAGTCTAACAGAGCTTCTTGAATTAAAAGCTCATCTTAGTATCAAATACAAAAAGTTGAAAAAGCAATTTGAATTTGAAACTAAGAAGCTTGAGTTGGAAAATTCTGAATTAAAAGAAAAAGTTTTAAAATTATCCAATAATGTTGGATCTCCTTCTGATTCAGAAAAATCCACTCCCAGTCTGAATCATATTCTGAAAGAATATGATTTAAGTTTCAGGAAGTTCTTATCTAGAAGTATTGGCAGAAGTCAGCTAGCTTCTATGATATATGCTGTGTCTGGGAACAAGAGAGTTGGCATTGGTTATGAGGGTGAAATCCCATACAAGCTTGAATCTGTGGATGATATGAAAATATCATACAAGCCTCTGTATAACCAATTTAAATTTGGCCACTCCCATGATATTAAGCACACATCACATGCACAAAGTTTTCACATAACACACACCAAGAAGCATGTGACACAACCTAAGAAATATCATGGAACTCAGAATAAGAAGTATCATACTGTTCCTCCTGTTAAATATTTTGCTAAACCCAAGTTCAATCAGAACTTGAGGAGAACTAACAAAAAAGGACCCAAGAAATTGTGGGTACCTAAGGAGAAGATAATTTCTGTTGCAGATATCCTTGGCGGCAAAGAGGACAGAAAGCAAAATGTCATGGTACCTGGACTCTGGGTGCTCGCGACACATGACGGGAAGAAGGTCTACATTCCAAGACATGGTGCTTAAACCAGGTGGAGAAGTCAAGTTTGGAGGAGATCAGAAGGGCAAAATCATTGGCTCTGGAACTATAAAATTTGGTAACTCTCCTTCCATAACTAATGTACTTCTTGTTGAAGGATTAACGCATAATTTATTGTCCATAAGTCAATTAAGTGACAATGGTTATGATATAATCTTCAATCAAAAGTCTTGCAAGGCTGTAAGTCAGAAGGATGGCTCAATCCTATTTACAGGCAAGAGAAAGAACAATGTTTATAAGACAGATCTTCAAGATCTTAAGAATCAGAAGGTGACTTGTCTTATGTCTGTTTCTGAAGAGCAATGGGTCTGGCACAGAAGATTAGGACATGCTAGTTTGAGAAAAATTTCTCAGATTAACAAACTAAATCTGGTCAGAGGACTCCCTAATCTGAAATACAAATCAGATGCTCTTTGTGAAGCATGTCAGAAGGGCAAGTTCTCCAGACCTGCATTCAGGTCTAAGAATGTTGTTTCTTCCTCAAGTCCGTTAGAACTCTTACACATTGATCTGTTTGGCCCAGTCAAAACAGCATCTGTTAGAGGGAAGAAATATGGATTAGTCATCGTTGATGATTATAGCCGCTGGACATGGGTAAAGTTCTTAAAACACAAGGATGAGTCTCATTCAGTGTTCTTTGAATTCTGCACTCAGATTCAATCTGAGAAGGAGTGTAAAATCATAAAGGTCAGAAGTGATCATGGTGACGAATTTGAGAACAGATTCTTTGAGGAGTTCTTCAAAGAAAATGGTATTGCCCATGATTTCTCTTGTCCTAGAACTCCACAACAAAATGGAGTTGTAGAGCGAAAGAATAGGACTCTACAAGAAATGGCCAGAACCATGATCAATGAAACCAATATGGATAAGCATTTCTGGGCAGAAGCAATTAACACTGCATGCTATATTCAGAATAGAATCTCTATCAGACCTATTCTAAATAAGACTCCTTATGAATTGTGGAAGAACAGAAAGCCCAACATTTCATATTTCCATCCTTTTGGATGTGTATGTTTTATTCTGAATACTAAAGATCATCTTGGTAAGTTTGATTCTAAAGCACAAAAGTGTTTCCTTCTTGGATATTCTGAAAGCTCTAAAGGCTACAGAGTATACAATACTGAAACATTGATTGTAGAAGAATCAATCAATATCAGGTTTGATGATAAGCTTGGTCTTGAAAAACCAAAGCAGTTTGAGAATTTTGCAGATTTTGATATTGTTATATCAGAAGTTGAAGAATCAAGAAGCAAAGCTGCAGAAGCTGGCAGTCTCAGAAGCAATGGATCAGAAGATCAAATTGCTGCATCTTTAGAGAATCTTAGGATTTCTGAAGAACCAACAGTCAGAAGATCACCTAGACTTGCTTCAGCTCATTCAGAAGATGTGATCCTTGGAAAGAAAGATGATCCCAGCAGAACAAGGGCATTCCTTAAGAACAATGCAGAATGTCCATTAGGTCTTGTTTCTTTGATCGAGCCAACTTCTGTTGATCAAGCTCTAGAAGATCCAGACTGGATAATTGCCATGCAAGAAGAACTAAATCAGTTTACAAGGAATGATGTATGGGACTTGGTTCCTAGACCAAAAGGATTTAACATCATCGGTACTAAGTGGGTTTTCAGAAACAAGCTAAGTGAGAAAGGAGAAGTGGTAAGAAACAAAGCCAGACTGGTTGCTCAAGGTTATAGTCAGCAAGAAGGGATTGACTACACAGAAACCTTTGCACCAGTGGCCAGGTTAGAATCTATTCGTCTATTAATTTCTTTTGCCACTCAACACAACTGTCATACCCCAATTTTTGACCTAAGATACCACCTCATATCATTGCATATGCATCATCTGCATCTCTAACAAATTGCAAAGCTTGTGTTTGTTACTTGTGACTCAGCAGGATTTAATCAAGAAATCACTCATCAGTACAAGTAACAATCAATTAGGGTTTTGTTCTACCTTCATTTCAAATGAATCATCTTCATCAACAATCAACATTTGGTCCTCAGAGATTCATTTCAACAAGCTCAAAGGCTCTGAATCAACCAAATTAGGGTTTTGACTGAAGATAACATACTCCTGACTTTTGCTCAGGATTTGATCTAATGACTTGGGACATGACCTCAAGACCTCAAGTGCATCATTTTGACCTAATCCATTGGCTCATAACATCTCCTACACAATGATTGATCAGACAAATCCTCAGATCAGGGTTTTGAACTATCAGGGACCAAAATCAGGGATCACATTTGGGAAACCCTAAAAATCCCCAGGGAGTCAATCAAAGGTTTCAATCATCTTCAAATAATCCCTATGACAATATCCAATGAAGATTGTATCTCAATTCAAGATCCACAGTCATCAATTTCATCTGGTCGACAATTAGGGTTTTTGACCTAATTCACTGAATAACTGACTTTTTAATCAGGACATGGTGTCACAACTCAAACCATGGCTCAATATCCTCTAATGCTTCAATATGATCCATTCATACCATTCATATGGTGAGAATAGCCTGTTTCATTTGAAATCTCCAGAAACGCGATTCGTCTGAAAAAGTCAACTGTACAAGATCACCATTGACTTTTGGGGAATTTTGGTCAACCATGACTTTTGAAGTTTTGAATCATCAATATATGATATATGAAGTCATTTGATCAAGAAAAATCAAGAAAATCAATCAAGAATCAAAAAGTCAAAAGTTTGACTTTTCATACTTAGAAAAATTTCTAAGTGTTTTTCATGGTTTTTTCCAAACTTTGAAAGGGAATTTCTCAAAATTTCACCTACAAACTGAAAAAAAACTTCCAACATGAAAGTTGTAGATTTTGATCCAATGAACAACTTTGACACATATAAATTTTTTCCATAAGATCAACCATTTAAGAGATATGGAGCTTCAAAGTTGGTACTTTTTGAAAACTTCACTTAAAATCTCACTTTCTTCAAAGTTCATGGAACTTTTTCACCCATTTCCTTAAGAGACTTTAGGAAGCTTTCAACTAGGCTTTTGAAGTATGTAACATGAGCTTTCCAAAATGTCAAAGAGCATGAAAAAATATGGAGTGTAGCCATGGTTTTGAATTTTGACATTAGTGAACTTTTCACTTGAAATTTCAAGTCATTTTGCCAAAGTTATGAACCATATGGCCTATAATTCAAGTGATGACACACCAAAGCAATGATTGAATGATATTTTTCTGATTTGAGATCAGAATGGAAAGAGATAAGAAGCTTAGAGAAATAACCATGGTTAAGTCACTTTAACCATATGCATTAAATGGTAAGATTCCTTTCTATCTCCAAATGCCAAATCATCACTTCTTGAAGCAAGTTGCAAAGTTCTGAGTTCAGAACTCTTGGCCTATAAATAGAGGTCCAAACTTCATTGCAAATCACACCAAAACCTCACAATTATAGGTTTTCTCTCTTCTTTCTTGAATTACAAGTCATGTGTTTCAAAGTGAGGTAGAAAACTCAACCTCCAAACCTTGCAATTTCTGAACAAAGTGATGCTTCCCACAACTTCTAAATGTCATATATGATGTGTCTGAATCACTCATACACCCCAAAACACCTGAAAACTCAAAATCATCATCTCACCTCCAAATATGCATAGCATGAGACTTATCATGCCAATTTTTGTTCAGGCTCAATTCTGTCCAAACTACCACTTCTAACATCATCCATATATCACATATGAACTATCCAAACACTCACATATGATCTGTAACCTCATAATCTTCAGATTCGATTCACACTCCAAGGTTATGCAGATCGGGTACCACAGCTTAGCACAGATGAATTCATATGGTTCCAAGCATCCAGACACCTTCCATAATCATCATTGAAGCTATTCAGATTGATACAAAGCATCTGTAACATCTCCAGATCAAAATCCAATTCTCAGTTTGGCCGTTTTTGAGGTAAGTGCACTTGAACTTCAAACTCATACTTGCACGCATCATAAATGAAATATGAGCATACCATCTTGTTTCTGCACTTATGAGGATCATTAACCCTCAATCAATTGCATCATAACATGATCATACACGATTTCACATTGAATTTCAGTTCTAGGGTTCTTCGTGTTCATCAGAAAATTGATAGCCTTAGAGTGAAAATAAATGAAATTAAATGATACCATTGTGTTCCTCGTCCAAAACCGAGCAAGATAGACTATCTACTTGATCAAAACAATCCAGTTTCAAAGATTTTCAAAAATCAGTTGAAGGTGTGTTCTTGGCGCCATTTTTGTTTCAGAAATTTCAAATCCAAGTTTTAAAATATAATCAGTTTGATGCGTGTTATTAACAAGCCACAAGCGTGGCTCAGTTGGTTGTGTGTTTTGGCTGGTGAGAGAGAGGGCGTGGGTTCAAACCCTGGCAGGACCAAAAGCTTATTTTTTGCCACTTTTCTCATTCATTTTCTTAACAACTTCACTTAATTAATTAACATAGCAAATTAACTCTTTTTAACTTCATTTTTTCATACTCTTTGTTTAATATACATATTTTATGAATACCAAAAAAAATCATCAAAAAAGATTTATTTAATACATTTTTAAATAGGTTTAAAATGACACATTTTTAAGTGTTTTTAAATACTTTAAATATTGTTTTTCATTTAATTTTCAAACCTAATCACTTGTCAATATTTTTGTGATCAAACCCTAATCACTTAGGTCTTAATTGAGTATTAAAATTTGATTTTTACTTAATTAAGTTGACTTTTGTCAAATTCAAATCGTTTTAAGACGAGCGATCGCGATTCGTTTCAAAAAACGATAAACCATTTCTTTTTGAAACTTTTGATTAAATCTTTTAATTGATCAATTGATTTTCAAAACGATGTGGGGCCTCTCGAATATTAGAGAGTATAAGACCCACTCCTTTTTCTTTTTACACAGTCTTTTTATTCAAAATGAATAAAATTTCTTTCAAAACAAACTTTCAAACCGTTTTTCAAACGACGCGTCTGTTAACAAAACAATTTCAAAGCTTTTCAAATATACCATGGGCCTCCATGTAGGTATAAGTCCCAAGCCCCTTTTGTACATACCCGTTCCAGTACATGAAATTAGGTATTTCATTGTACGCTTTTTTTTGTACATACACTTTTTGTACATACACTTTTTTGTACATACACCTTTTTGAACATACCTCGATCAGTTTGTTTTTTAACTTTGAACAACAAACCAAAAATGAAGGTTTCTTTAAATCTTCCCAAAATACCATGGGCCTCCATGTAGGTATAAGTCCCAAGCCCCTTTGTAAATACCTGTTTACATAGCTTTGAATAAACTCAAGTGGACCTCTCCCCGAGTGTGAGTCCCGAGCCCTGTGTATACAAATGGATCATGCTTACAGGTATATTTCCTTCATAAACTTCATTATATACACACACTTTGTCATATATGTATAACTGTTCATATTTGTTCATGTACTTGTTCATGTTTGTTCGTACTTGTTCATACTTGTGATTGTGATGTGTGCTTGTTCAACTTAGTACAACACTAGGTTCCCCATAGCCTCCTATTGGGCTTCGTGCAAAGAATCTCCACTAGTCTAGGTTAGGACATAGAGTATGGTTTCCCGGTGAAATCGCTCTAAGAGCTCAAACCAGCTATACCATGCCTCCCCTTGGGCTTTGTACAAACGAGTGACCCTCCCATAGCCTCCTCTTGGGCTTACAATGCAAGGACCCTGGATTGTCCCTCCCATAGCCTCCTCTTGGGCTTACAATGCAAGGACCCTCGGATAGCCTCCTCTTGGGCTTCGTACAAGGACCCACGGGCTTCTTATAAGCATCCCCCAATATCCAAATCAAATACCCTAGGAGATTAGACATTTTTCATCTCTATTCTAGGAGTATCTCTTATATATCATCACAAACAATCAATCAATCAAACTTTTTCTTGCCACAAGGCTGGCTAATCAATCAAACTGTTTTACCACCGTACTGGATGATTAATCAAAGTTTTTGTCACAAGGCTGACTTCATTGAAACTTTTGCCACAAGGCTGGCTGATTAATCAAAACTTTTTGTCACAAGGCTGACTTCATTGAAAGTTTTTGCCACAAGGCTGGTTAAACACAAAAACATCTTTATCATTCTAAGCACCCTAAGTGGCATGGCCCCGGGCTTATAATGAAAAGATTTTCAAACAAAAATCAAATAGATGTATGTGATGATATAGATTAGATACATCTAGCATTTAGACGACATTTGTCTATTTTCCTTTGCTTCCACTAGCATAAGTGGGAACTACGATTGCTCTGACTTTCTCAACATCCCTTTGAGAATACGTAGGCACAAGGTCGATCCTTGGCGAGCAAAAATAAAACAAAAAAAACCATTCAAACCTTAGCACCCGTAGACCCCGAGCTACAGATGCTCTGATTCCCTCTAAGGGATATGTATGCAGAGGATCGCGATGATCTTTGCGAGCATAATCAAACAAACACCTTAGGTCCCACCTCTTTCTCACAAGAACCTCCACCACAACAAGAATGGAATAAACAAAACAAAGAAACCTATAGAGTACTATAGATACGTTGGGTGCTAATACCTTCCCTTCGTATAACCAACCCTCTTACCCGGAATCTCTCCCCCACTTTTTAGGTTATTGCAGCTTTTTTCCTTTTCCTACTTTGGAAATAATAAAAAGTTTGGTCGAAACAAAAGAAAAATCATTTTTTTGAGCACTCGAGCCCAAAGAAGGCATCAGGTGTCTCATCCACAAAAAAAAGGAACAAAACAATTTTTCGCCCGCGACAGAAAAATGGCGACTTCACTAGGGAAGAAACTTTTTATTGTTTCCAAAGAAAGGGTTATTTCTATTTGTTTTGTTTTTATTTTATTCTTGTTACATGTGTGGTTCCTTGGTTCTGTTACTTGTGTGATTCTGTTACAAGTGATACATTATGGACAAATCCTAACCCGGATTAAGTACACATAAGAATTAGGTGGAGGGTATAGTCATGTATGGCATACAAGGAGTTCAGTCCTTAAAAAGTCAGCATGAGAATCCTTCCGCTCAGTGGAGGTTCCTTGTTTGTAGTATATGTTTAGCAAGTTCAGTTGCGAAGACATTATTGCTTTCATTGAACTGTAGAAGCTGAGTTGGCTGTAGAACCCCAACCCATCCTGGCCTTATTAGGACGTGGTGCAGAAACGATCCAGGTGAAGACTTGGATAGTTGTCATGCGGAGAACCACACTCAGACGAGTTTTTCTTGAGAATATTTCTAGCTCACAAGTTCAGTTGTGCAAGCCGGTAATATCCGAAAGAAAAATGTAGACTCTGACGTATCAGTAGAACATGTTTTGCAGGTGATAAACCCTAGTACTATCCCATGCTTGGTTCTCTGAACTCATGCTCGTGACGCTGGACCTTTGAACCTATGTGTACTATGTTTGAATTACCATGTTTGTAGTACCATGTTTGCGTTACCATGTTTGAACTACCATGTTTGCTTTACCATGTTTGAATATGTGGCATCCACGCATCCATGCATTCATACATTCATTAAAAACCCATCTTTTCCCATAAAAACATGATTTTTCCAAAAAAAAATTTAGAGAATTTCCTTTGCAAACATTATAGGATTAAGTTATGGAGTGGGTAAAAAGGCATACCAAAAAGTATGATTTCAAAATGCCTAATGTGGAAAGGCTGAAAGAGTTAGCATCTTCCGTACAAGATCCTTCTGATTTTAGGAAAAGCCATGGAAAGCTTTTGCCTATCTTGAACACTCATGTTGATGAAGGACTTCTCAAAACTCTGGTTCAGTTTTATGATCCCGTCTACCGGTGTTTCACCTTTCCAGACTATCAGTTGGTACCAACCTTGGAAGAATACGCCGATCTTTTGGGTATTCCTGTATCTGACAAAATACCTTTCAATGGTTTGGAAGCCATTCCTAAGTCACCAGTCATTGCAGCAAGTATCCACTTGAAGAAATCTGAAATAGAAAGTAATTGGACTACCAAAGGAAACTTTCCGGGTTTAACTTCGCAGTTTCTAATAAAGAAAGCCTTTGATTTCATTGACACTGGTAGTATGATAGCTTTTGAAGCTGTACTAGCCTTGCTCATCTATGGGTTGGTTCTGTTTCCCAACGTCAACGACTTTGTTGATATCAACGCCATAAAGATCTTTCTGATTGGAAATCCTGTTCCGACTTTGCTTGGTGACACGTATTTCTCTATCCATCATAGGAATCGCCAAGGCGGTGGAATCATTGTATGTTGTTCACCTCTTTTGTACAAATGGATTGTTTCACACTTACCTAAGTCCCCTATTTTCACGAAAAACCGAGAAGGCTTACGTTGGCCTCGAAGACTTATGTCTCTTGCTAATAATGATATTCATTGGTATACCTTGGCTCGCTGTGGTACAGAAACCATTGATAGTTGTGGAGAGTTCGCCAACGTACCTCTCATTGGCACACAAGGAGGAATTAACTATAATCCGGTCCTAGCCCGACGACAACTCGGGTATGCAAATTCAGTTAAACCAATTGGTCTCACAGTGGTATGCTACTTTTACCGAGAAGGGGAAGATCCTCAAAGGTTGAAGACAAGAATGGTGAGAGCTTGGTATGACGTCCGAAGAAAAGAAAAAGGTGGGGAAAGGAACTGCATTGCTACAAACGCCTATACCTGCTGGGTAAAGAAAAGAGCAAGGGAATTTCAAATGCGTTATGATTATGAAAAACCCATGTTCCCTGTGGTGTCTCAACTACCCAATGTTCCCATTAACAATGTGGAAGAGTACCAGGAGATTTTAGCCAAGATGAGGTTAGAAAAGGACGCTTGGGAGGAAAAGTTTCGTAAAACTGATGAGGAAAATAGAAAGTTGAAGAAAAGAGTGAAAGATCACGAAGAAACTCTCTATTATCAAGATGGATGGCTCATGAGTAAAGATGAGAAGATTCGTCAGAAAGACGCCGCGATCAGGAGGTACATCAAAGAAAGCAAGAAAAATCTTGAAGCCTCGACAAGCAACGCTCCGATGCCTGGCGACTGGAAGAATGTTGTTGACAAACTGAGGGCTGAAAAGGCCGAGTTGAAAGCTTACTATGGGAAAGAAATCATGAAGCTCAAGCTGCACAATGCATTTGGTTCTTCGTCTGATGAAGATGTTTAGGATTTGTTTAGCTTTTTTATTTATCATTTGCTTTTGTAAGGAGCTACGCTCCAATGTTGTAACATTTCCCATTATTGCAATAAAAAAAATGATGAATGAATAAAAGATTTGTTTGTGTTCAAATGTTTGCAAGGAAATAATCTTTAAAATATTTGGAAAAATCATAAATTTCTTTTTGCATACATCATTCTGCATATCGAGTCTGTTGTATAGAGTCTCATCTTTTGGATCTTTCTCCATTAGATTGTCAAGCTGTCGCGTCTCAAAGTTTCTCGACCGCGCTCGCAATCAGATCACAGATACAATACTCGTTCAAGCAGAAGAAGAGTAATGGAACACTCTGAACAAGAGAATATTGAGCTCCGTGGTACAGTGACCACCCTTCAGGAAAAGTTGGAAAGTCTCACTACTCTGGTTGACTTTTTAATGGCCGCACAGAATCAGCCGCCGCCACCCAACAGTCAAGCAACAGTAACATCTGAAGTCACTACTCCAGTTTCTACAGTTGCATTCAACATTCCATCTTTCTCCATGCCAGAAGGTTGGGGCCCGCCTTTCAGCTTTGGTACAGGATTCCGCCATAATTTCTCTTGGGTTCAAACAGCTACAACTGAAGCGCCTGCTGCACAAGGTTCGGCGTTTATTCCACATTCAGGGGTAACTTTTTCCCAGATTACTATGGCACTTTCTCAACCCACTATGACAGTTCCGACCCCTACGGTTCACACTGTTCCTTATGATGGCAATGAGATTTATCATGATCAAGGTGATAGCACAAATCCGCGTAATCTTGTGGAAGATCTCCAAGAACAGTTCAACAAGATTCAATTGGAAGTCAAGGCTATTCGTGGGAAAGATTTGTTTGGAAAGAATGCCCAGGAGCTATGTTTGGTTCCTAGTGTACAAATACCAGCTAAATTCAAGGTCCCAGACTTTGAGAAGTACAAAGGTAGTTCTTGTCCACAAAGTCATCTCGTAATGTATGCCAGAAAGATGTCTACTTATGCAGATAATCATCAGTTGCTTATCCATTACTTTCAAGACAGTTTGACTAGTGCCGCACTGAAGTGGTACACAGGCTTGGATAGCACTAATATTCGAACATTCAATGACCTAGGTGAGGCCTTTGTCCGACAATACAAGTATAACTCGGATATGGCTCCAGACAGAGATCAGCTTCGGTCCATGGCTCAGAAAGATCATGAAGCTTTCAAAGAGTATGCCCAACGATGGAGAGAAACTGCTGCTCAGATTAATCCACCGTTAAAAGAGAAAGAGATGACAAAGATCTTCTTGAATACTCTCAGTCCGTTTTATTATGAACGCATGATTGCTAGTGCTCCAAGTGATTTCACCGAAATGGTAAACATGGGGATGCGTCTAGAAGAAGGAGTCCGAACCGGACGTCTAACTAAAGAAGGTGGATCTTCAAGCGGAACCAAAAAGTTCGGAAGTGGTTTCCCAAAGAAGAAAGAACAAAGTGTTGACATGGTATCCCAAGGGAGGCCAAGAGGAAATGTTAATCGTCAACGACAGGTAGCTGCTATTGCACCAGCCGTTAATACAGCACCGAATCCGCGGTTTACTCCGCAGTTTCAACAACAACAGCCTCGACCACAGGCTCAGCAGTTTAACAATAATCAGAATCGTGTGCAAAGAGCTCCACAGTTTGATCCGATTCCAATGACCTATACAGAGTTGTACCCTGCTTTGATTGAAAGAGGTCTTGTTCAAACTAAAGCACCACCACCCGTACCTGAGAAACTCCCATGGTGGTACAAAGCTGAGGTCTCATGCCCTTATCATCAAGGAGCACCTGGCCATGATCTTGAGCATTGCATAGCTTTGAAATATGAAGTTCAGAGGTTGGTTAGATCTAATCTTCTCTCTTTCAGAAATTTGAATCCTAATGTGCAAGCAAATCCGCTGCCCAATCATGGAGGGCATGCTGTAAACATGGTGTATGGATGTCCTGGCCAATACCGAGTCTATAATATCAACTTCTCAAGAGCCGATTTGGTACAAATGCATGCCACTCTCTGTCGAGGGCCGAATTTTCGCCAGCATCAATACGGTTCCTGTAGAATATGTTGTGTGGATCCTCACGGATGTTCGATTGTGAGAAGAGATCTCCAAGTTTTGCTAGATAATGGTACTATTGAGATCTACAGAAATAGGGATGAAAATGAAGTTAACATGATAGGATGTTATCCGCATGAGCTTTTAGTCTCAGATATCAACTCGGAAATGCCTACAGTTAACATCATCGTTCCTCATTTCAACATGCCTGAGCGCATGGAAGTTACTTACAACAAGCCAAAGGTTCCAATTGCTCCTTTGATCATTTGTTTACCTGGACCTGTTCCCTATGACTCTGACAAGGCAGTTCCATACAACTACAATGCGACAATGATAAAGGACGCACAAGAAGTTCCTTTACCAACTCTTTCATCTGTCGTGAACATCGATGATGTAAGTCGAGTAACAAGAAGTGGACGTGTGTATACTCCACTACCTCCGAAACAGCCTGTTGCTCCTGCAGCCGGACAAAATCCTGTCAATACACCAGTGGGGAATCCTGAGGAAACTCCTGTCAGTAATACAAACACTGATGTTGGTCAGTCCAGTGGAACCAATGTCAATCCAGACTTGATGAAATTTTGAAGCTTATCAAAAGAAGTGAATACAAGATTGTGGATCAGCTTATGCAGACTCCTTCAAAGATCTCAATACTTTCATTGCTTTTAAACTCTGAGGCCCACAGGGAAGCCCTGATGAAGGTCTTGGATCAAGCTTTTGTAGATCATGATGTGACTGTTGATCACTTTGATGGGATAATAGCCAACATAACTGCTTGCAACAATTTAAGCTTCTGTGATGAAGAACTCCCCGAGGAGGGCAGAAATCACAATCTTGCTTTGCACATTTCTATGAACTGTCAGTCAGACTCTTTGTCCAATGTGTTGGTAGACACCGGATCTTCCTTGAATGTGATGCCAAAGACGACTCTTGCTCGCTTGTCTTACCAAGGAATGCCTATGAAGTTCAGTGGTGTAGTAGTCAAAGCATTTGATGGATCGCGAAAATCTGTTATTGGCGAAGTCAACCTTCCCATGACAATTGGTCCACATACATTTCAAATCACCTTCCAGGTCATGGACATTCAAGCTGCTTATAGCTGTCTGTTAGGACGACCATGGATCCATGAAGCAGGGGCGGTAACTTCTACGCTCCATCAAAAGTTAAAATTTGTAACAAATGGAAAATTGGTAACAATAAGTGGAGAACAAGCCTTGATGGTGAGCCATTTATCCAATTTCTCTTTCATAAGTGCTGATGATGTGGAAGGAACTCCGTTCCAAGGTCTCTCTTTAGAAGACGAATCTTCCAAGGAAAAAGCATCAATCTCTTCTTACAAAGAGGCAGTAAAAGTAGTGAAAGATGGAACTACCACTGGCTGGGGGCGAGTTGTGATCCCGACCAAGAATGAAACTAGAGCAGGACTCGGATGTTCACCAACATTCTCAAACTGCACCAAGAAGGATGAAATCCTTCGTCCGATCAAAGAAACATTCATTAGTGGAGGATTCCTTAACCCAATTCCTCAAGAGGTTAATGTCCTTATCGAAGAATGTATCGAAGAAGGTCTACCTGATACTGAAGAAGAATGGAAATGTTATCTCAATGACTCGGGATACATATCTCAGGAAGAACCATATCCTCCTTCGGAGAAACCCAAAGGCAAAGAAATTCCGCCTATTCCTGCAGAAGTTTGGGACACCTTGGGACAACCAAGTGGAAAATTTGATTATATGGTGAAATATACTGCACCTGAAAGTTACAAGATTGCGATTGAGGATATCCAACCAACTGGATGGGGAGATTCCTTCGAATATAATAGTCAACCAGAAGAGGCTTATCAGCCCTGTCAATTTCCTCAGCAGCCTGAAATAACTGAAGATTTCGGCTTCAACGCATCTGCCAAGGTTTATAATCCTGAAGATGGTTATTATCACATAAATGCCATTTTTGAAGATGAAGGGGAAGATGGCCCCGCAACTGACTCAGAAAGTGTCGCTGACAATGAGTCTCTTCATCCTGGAGACTGGGAAATACATCCTGAAAATTCTGAAGATTGTGACTCGTCTTATGCTCTTCAAGAAGTAGGAGAAGACCGTTTCAACTCTACAAAGAACAAGAGTGACAAACCAGGACCTTCAAATCCTGCTCGACCAGCGGTCAATGTCAAAACTGAAGATAATTCTGAGGAGAATTTTCCTGAATACATAATACACAGAGGAGTTCGTTGCTACTGGAAAGCTGTCGACGTTCCGAATGTTGTTCGCCGCTCAAAGTAATCACCTCGTTGTTATTTTGAACTCCTGCCTTGCCCAAAGCAGAGAGATGTTTTATAGGGTTTTGCTTTTAAATGTTCCGCCCAAATAACTTTGTGTATAGGGCTTTGTTTTAAAAGTTTCCCTCTTTGTCCTGCCCAAGACAAATGAGTTTGTGTTTAGGGCTTTGTTTCAAAAATGAATCATAAATAAAGTGTCATTTTGAATTCCCTACATTATATGTTTTATTTTTGCTTTTTTCTGGAAATGGTAATCCTAAAAAACCCAAAAAAATAATTAAAAAAAAAACTTTTCAAAAAAAATCTGCATACACTCCTGCATTCATAAATTTTCTGAAATAAATATAAATCACATGTGCAGATTTATTATTGATAAACCCATTGAATGCAATAACCCTATGCCCTCTCCCAACTTTGAGTTTCCTGTGTTCGAAGCCGAAGAAGAGGAAGAAGAGGAGATTCCGGACGAGATCTCTCAATTACTTAAGCACGAGGAAAGAGCCATTTTGCCTCACAAAGAGCCGTTAGAAAAGATCAACTTGGGTTCTGAAGAAGACAAAAAAGAAGTGACCATTGGATCGCTGCTTGATACTGATATCAAGAGTAAGTTGACAGACCTTCTCAAAGAATATGTTGACGTGTTTGCCTGGTCCTACCAAGACATGCCTGGGTTGGATACCAATATTGTTTAGCATTACTTGCCATTGAAGCCAGAATGTCCGCCAGTTAAGCAGAAATTGCGAAGGACTCACCCTGATATGGCTAACAAGATCAAAGTGGAAGTTCAAAAGCAACTCGACGCAGGTTTTCTTGTCACCTCAGAGTATCCTCAATGGTTGGCCAACATTGTGCCAGTTCCGAAGAAAGATGGCAAAGTCCGAATGTGTGTTGACTACCGTGACTTGAACAAAGCCAGTCCAAAAGACGACTTTCCATTACCACATATCGACATGCTGGTTGATAACACCGCTAAGTTCAACGTCTTTTCCTTCATGGACGGGTTCTCCGGTTATAATCAGATCAAGATGGATCCCGAAGACATGGAGAAGACATCTTTCATCACCCCATGGGGTACCTTTTGCTACAAAGTGATGCCGTTTGGATTAAAGAATGCAGGCGCAACTTACCAAAGGGCGATGACTACTCTCTTTCATGACATGATGCATAAAGAAATTGAAGTTTATGTGGACGACATGATAGCCAAGTCCAGCACAGAAGAAGAACATATTGAATACCTTTTGAAGTTGTTTCAACGACTAAGGAAATATCAGCTTCGCTTGAATCCTAACAAATGTACTTTTGGGGTTAGATCTGGAAAACTCTTGGGTTTCATTGTCAGCCAAAGAGGTATTGAAGTAGATCCCGACAAAGTCAGAGCTATTCAAGAGATGCCTGCACCAAAGACTGAAAAGCAAGTAAGAGGATTTCTCGGACGATTGAACTACATCTCCAGATTTATCTCTCAAATGACTGCTACTTGTGGGCCAATTTTCAAGCTTCTCCGCAAAGATCAAGGGGTTGTATGGACTGAAGATTGCCAGAAAGCGTTCGACAGTATCAAAAAGTACCTGTTAGAACCACCAATATTGATTCCTCCAGTTGAAGGAAGACCATTAATCATGTACCTTACTGTGTTGGAAGAATCCATGGGTTGTATGCTTGGACAGCAAGATGAAACCGGTAAGAAGGAGCATGCCATCTATTACTTGAGTAAGAAATTCACAGATTGTGAGTCTCGTTACTCCATGCTCGATAAAACATGTTGTGCTTTGGCCTGGGCTTCAAAACGTCTCCGCCAGTACATGATCAACAATACTACTTGGTTAATCTCCAAAATGGATCCGATCAAGTATGTCTTTGAAAAGCCTGCCTTAACAGGAAGGATTGCCCGATGGCAAATGTTGTTATCCGAATATGACATTGAATACCGTGCTCAAAAAGCGGTCAAAGGAAGCATTCTCGCCGATCACTTGGCGCATCAACCAATTAATGAATATCAATCTCTCAAGTTTGACTTTCCTGATGAAGATGTCTTGTACTTGAAGATGAAAGATTGTGACGAACCGTTACCTGAAGAAGGTCCTGAGCCTGGATCAAGATGGGGCCTAATTTTTGATGGAGCAGTAAACGCTTTTGGCAATGGAATTGGGGCAATCATCATCACTCCCAAGGGTACTCATATCCCGTTCTCCGCCAGATTGCTATTTGATTGTACCAACAACATCGCAGAATATGAAGCTTGTATCATGGGTATCGAAGAAGCCATTGACTTAAGGATCAAAATCCTAGACATATATGGAGATTCAGCCCTTGTGATCAACCAAATCAAAGACAAGTGGGAAACTTACCACCCTGGCTTGATTCCTTACAGAGATTATGCAAGACGTCTTTTGACTTTCTTCAACAAGGTTGAATTGCATCATATACCTCGAGATCAGAATCGAATGGCAGACGCCTTGGCTACTCTATCTTCCATGTTCAAAGTCAATCATTGGAACGATGTGCCTAAAGTCAGAATTACGCGCCTTGAAAGGCCCGCCTATGTGTTTGCAACTGAAGCAGTCATCGATGATAAACCGTGGTTCCACGACATCAAACGCTTCCTTCAAACTCAAGAGTACCCGCTTGGGGCATCAAACAAAGATAAGAAAACTCTAAGGAGGCTTTCTGGCAGTTTCTTCCTGAACGGAGATGTGCTATACAAAAGAAACTTCGACATGGTTTTGCTCAGATGCGTGGATAGACACGAAGCAGACATGTTAATGCATGAAGTGCATGAAGGGTCCTTTGGAACTCATTCAAACGGGCATGCAATGTCCAAAAAGATCTTAAGAGCAGGATACTATTGGTTGACAATGGAATCTGATTGTTGTAAACACGTGAAGAGATGTCACAAGTGCCAGATCTACGCAGATAAGATCCATGTGCCACCGACTCTACTCAACGTTCTCTCATCTCCATGGCCTTTTTCCATGTGGGGTATCGACATGATTGGAATGATCGAACCGAAAGCTTCAAACGGTCATCGTTTCATCTTGGTAGCCGTTGATTACTTCACCAAATGGGTCGAAGCAGCATCTTACGCCAATGTTACAAGACAAGTGGTTGTGAGGTTTATCAAGAATAACATCATTTGCCGATATGGTGTTCCTAGCAAGATCATTACTGATAATGGTTCAAACTTGAACAACAAAATGATGAAAGAATTGTGTGAGGAATTCAAGATTGAGCATCATAACTCTTCTCCTTACAGACCAAAAATGAACGGTGCTGTCGAAGTCGCCAACAAGAACATAAAGAAGATCGTCCAGAAAATGGTCGTCACTTACAAAGACTGGCATGAAATGCTGCCATTTGCTTTACATGGGTACCGTACTTCAGTGCGTACTTCAACAGGGGCAACTCCCTTTTCTCTAGTATACGGCATGGAAGCTGTGCTCCCCGTAGAAGTTGAAATCCCATCAATGAGAGTCCTCATGGAGACTAAGTTATCAGAAGCTGAATGGTGTCAAAACAGATACGATCAGTTGAACTTAATCGAAGAAAAACGTATGACTGCTCTCTGCCATGGACAGTTATACCAAGCAAGGATGAAACAAGCTTTCAACAAAAAGGTTCGACCTCGTGAATTTCGAGAAGGCGACCTCGTGCTTAAGAAGATCTTGTCTTTTCAACCAGATTCTAGGGGCAAATGGTCTCCTAATTACGAAGGCCCGTATGTTGTCAAAAGAACATTTTCTGGCGGCGCCATGACTCTTGCAACCATGGATGGTGATGAACTCCCACATCCTGTCAATGCTGATGCAGTCAAGAAATACTTTGTCTAAAAAGAACAAAAGAACAGCTCGGTAAGTCGAAAACCCGCAAAGGGCGACTTAGGCAAAAATGAGCGTCTCGGTGGACTGAAAACCCGAAAGGGCGGTCCAGGCAAAAATTAGAGACAATAAACAGAAAATTTATCCTAGTAGATTGAAAACCTGAAAGGGCAATCTAGGCAAAAATTAAGGATTAATGACAAAGTAACTGCATCAGTCCGTACTTCGTCACCTGAAGAGTCTGTACTTCATCAAAGGATCTTCAATCAAATTATCGCCAATCTGAAGCGACAAGCACAGTTAGAACTCAAAGTTGTTGGGGGGAATAGTGGTTATTGCTTTCAATGTAGCCTTTTCCGCATAATTGCCATTTCCAACTTTTGTAAATACTCTATGGAATCACGCCTTTAGCTGATTACCATCCTATTAAATAAATTTGAGCCTTGTGCCCATTTGTTTGCAATCTCTAATTTCTTTTAGCTTGCAACATGACGCTTTAATTGTGTTATTCACTTTTGAAAAAAAAGAAAAAAAAAAGTTTTAAATGAATTTACTTCACTTTTTCAAAATAAAAGCGAAATTTTCCTTTGAGTTGTGAACAACAGAAGGAACATCAACAACTATCTCCATAGGACGAATCAAGGATTATGATAGGAAAAGCTCTTCTATCCCCAGTGAAGAAGTTCTTCTATCCCCAGTGTCGAAGATTTTCCATCTCCAGTGAAAAGGTTCTTCCATCTCAAATAAGAAAAGATGCTTATCTTCCCCAGAGAAGTTTAAAGCACGCAGCACCATTCATCACCTGTGTTATCTACACCGTGTTGAAGAACATTTGCCAAGTATCTGGTTGTATTGCGACATCGGTCCCTCTCCAGTATACTTCTTTGTCTGTCAGTATCGTCAACATGCATGGCATTCATCATTCATACATATTTGCATCATTTATGCATTCTTGCATTTTTCAATAATCGCTTGTTCAGGATATATCTATCCCAAAAAAAAAAAAAAAAAAGAAACAAGTACGGGCGTGTCATCCCTCCAAGTAGGTTGTCACCCATAAGCAGAAAGAACATCTTCTTTCTCCAATTCCCCACTGAGATCATTCCTCGTGGAAGAAGGTTGCTTTAGTTTTCTCCTCTCAAAACAAAGGAGAAAATCCCCAGTTGAGTTCATTCCTCATGGGTACAAAGTCTTGTTTGACTGTTTCTTTCCAATTCATTCTTGGATAGAACCCTGTCTTTACCAAAGATTCAAATTCCGATTCCTCAAATAGAGTCGTGAAAAAACAGACAATAAGCAATAGCCTCATCATCTGAGCAGCTTATGTCTCTCTCAAAAGATTTTTCTTCAAGGAAATCAATCATGAAGACCATTTGACAAATCAGGGCCTTATTACTGTTCACAAGGCTGAATAACCAGTAATTTCCCTAGCAAAGTCTCCAGGATCATTTTATCACTCGGCTGATAATTGATCATGTCTTCAAAACCACTATCACGAGGCTGGTAGTCGGTAACCTTTTGTTCTGGTTATATTATTAAACATGTCTATCACCATGCTGATAGTCGGTAATATTAACCGAACCTTTGAAACTCTTTTTACCTTGTCAAGTCTATCACAATGCTGGTAGTCGGTAATACAGTTTCATACCTTTCACCTTCGCATTATTTAACAAGTCTATCCATGTGCAGATAGTCGGTAATGTTGATAGGTAAACTTTTCTTACAAAGCTATCATTCCCCGGTGAAGCATACACTTGCTTTCCCGAAAAAAGAAAAAAAACGGATTCTCTTCCTAAAACGGATTGAGACATCCATCCCGATCTCTTGTCCCCAGTGGAGTCAGTTTGATATCCCTCGGTAAAGATATCCTTGCATCATTCGCAATTTTGGTATCTTAGGTCCAAAATTCGCGTCTTCTGATATTTAAGTCTCTTCCACCCTATCAAAACGAAGATTTTCAATCTTCATGTCTCAGGTTGAAGAAACTTAAATAGGGGCATCTGTCATACCCCAATTTTTGACCTAAGATACCACCTCATATCATTGCATATGCATCATCTGCATCTCTAACAAATTGCATAGCTTGTGTTTGTTACTTGTGACTCAGCAGGATTTAATCAAGAAATCACTCATCAGTACAAGTAACAATCAATTAGGGTTTTGTTCTACCTTCATTTCAAATGAATCATCTTCATCAACAATCAACATTTGGTCCTCAGAGATTCATTTCAACAAGCTCAAAGGCTCTGAATCAACCAAATTAGGGTTTTGACTGAAGATAGCATACTCCTGACTTTTGCTCAGGATTTGATCTAATGACTTGGGACATGACCTCAAGACCTCAAGTGCATCATTTTGACCTAATCCATTGGCTCATAACATCTCCTACACAATGATTGATCAGACAAATCCTCAGATCAGGGTTTTGAACTATCAGGGACCAAAATCAGGGATCACATTTGGGAAACCCTAAAAATCCCCAGGGAGTCAATCAAAGGTTTCAATCATCTTCAAATAATCCCTATGACAATATCCAATGAAGATTGTATCTCAATTCAAGATCCACAGTCATCAATTTCATCTGGTCGACAATTAGGGTTTTTGACCTAATTCACTGAATAACTGACTTTTTAATCAGGACATGGTGTCACAACTCAAACCATGGCTCAATATCCTCTAATGCTTCAATATGATCCATTCATACCATTCATATGGTGAGAATAGCCTGTTTCATTTGAAATCTCCAGAAACGCGATTCGTCTGAAAAAGTCAACTGTACAAGATCACCATTGACTTTTGGGGAATTTTGGTCAACCATGACTTTTGAAGTTTTGAATCATCAATATATGATATATGAAGTCATTTGATCAAGAAAAATCAAGAAAATCAATCAAGAATCAAAAAGTCAAAAGTTTGACTTTTCATACTTAGAAAAATTTCTAAGTGTTTTTCATGGTTTTTTCCAAACTTTGAAAGGGAATTTCTCAAAATTTCACCTACAAACTGAAAAAAAACTTCCAACATGAAAGTTGTAGATTTTGATCCAATGAACAACTTTGACACATAAAAATTTTTTCCATAAGATCAACCATTTAAGAGATATGGAGCTTCAAAGTTGGTACTTTTTGAAAACTTCACTTAAAATCTCACTTTCTTCAAAGTTCATGGAACTTTTTCACCCATTTCCTTAAGAGACTTGAGGAAGCTTTCAACTAGGCTTTTGAAGTATGTAACATGAGCTTTCCAAAATGTCAAAGAGCATGAAAAAATATGGAGTGTAGCCATGGTTTTGAATTTTGACATTAGTGAACTTTTCACTTGAAATTTCAAGTCATTTTGCCAAAGTTATGAACCATATGGCCTATAGTTCAAGTGATGACACACCAAAGCAATGATTGAATGATATTTTTCTGATTTGAGATCAGAATGGAAAGAGATAAGAAGCTTAGAGAAATAACCATGGTTAAGTCACTTTAACCATATGCATTAAATGGTAAGATTCCTTTCTATCTCCAAATGCCAAATCATCACTTCTTGAAGCAAGTTGCAAAGTTCTGAGTTCAGAACTCTTGGCCTATAAATAGAGGTCCAAACTTCATTGCAAATCACACCAAAACCTCACAATTATAGGTTTTCTCTCTTCTTTCTTGAATTACAAGTCATGTGTTTCAAAGTGAGGTAGAAAACTCAACCTCCAAACCTTGCAATTTCTGAACAAAGTGATGCTTCCCACAACTTCTAAATGTCATATATGATGTGTCTGAATCACTCATACACCCCAAAACACCTGAAAACTCAAAATCATCATCTCACCTCCAAATATGCATAGCATGAGACTTATCATGCCAATTTTTGTTCAGGCTCAATTCTGTCCAAACTACCACTTCTAACATCATCCATATATCACATATGAACTATCCAAACACTCACATATGATCTGTAACCTCATAATCTTCAGATTCGATTCACACTCCAAGGTTATGCAGATCGGGTACCACAGCTTAGCACAGATGAATTCATATGGTTCCAAGCATCCAGACACCTTCCATAATCATCATTGAAGCTATTCAGATTGATACAAAGCATCTGTAACATCTCCAGATCAAAATCCAATTCTCAGTTTGGCCGTTTTTGAGGTAAGTGCACTTGAACTTCAAACTCATACTTGCACGCATCATAAATGAAATATGAGCATACCATCTTGTTTCTGCACTTATGAGGATCATTAACCCTCAATCAATTGCATCATAACATGATCATACACGATTTCACATTGAATTTCAGTTCTAGGGTTCTTCGTGTTCATCAGAAAATTGATAGCCTTAGAGTGAAAATAAATGAAATTAAATGATACCATTGTGTTCCTCGTCCAAAACCGAGCAAGATAGACTATCTACTTGATCAAAACAATCCAGTTTCAAAGATTTTCAAAAATCAGTTGAAGGTGTGTTCTTGGCGCCATTTTTGTTTCAGAAATTTCAAATCCAAGTTTTAAAATATAATCAGTTTGATGCGTGTTATTAACAAGCCACAAGCGTGGCTCAGTTGGTTGTGTGTTTTGGCTGGTGAGAGAGAGGGCGTGGGTTCAAACCCTGGCAGGACCAAAAGCTTATTTTTTGCCACTTTTCTCATTCATTTTCTTAACAACTTCACTTAATTAATTAACATAGAAAATTAACTCTTTTTAACTTCATTTTTTGCATACTCTTTGTTTAATATACATATTTTATGAATACCAAAAAAAATCATCAAAAAAGATTTATTTAATACATTTTTAAATAGGTTTAAAATGACACATTTTTAAGTGTTTTTAAATACTTTAAATATTGTTTTTCATTTAATTTTCAAACCTAATCACTTGTCAATATTTTTGTGATCAAACCCTAATCACTTAGGTCTTAATTGAGTATTAAAATTTGATTTTTACTTAATTAAGTTGACTTTTGTCAAATTCAAATCGTTTTAAGACGAGCGATCGCGATTCGTTTCAAAAAACGATAAACCATTTCTTTTTGAAACTTTTGATTAAATCTTTTAATTGATCAATTGATTTTCAAAACGATGTGGGGCCTCTCGAATATTAGAGAGTATAAGACCCACTCCTTTTTCTTTTTACACAGTCTTTTTATTCAAAATGAATAAACTTTCTTTCAAAACAAACTTTCAAACCGTTTTTCAAACGACGCGTCTGTTAACAAAACAATTTCAAAGCTTTTCAAATATACCATGGGCCTCCATGTAGGTATAAGTCCCAAGCCCCTTTTGTACATACCCGTTCCAGTACATGAAATTAGGTATTTCATTGTACGCTTTTTTTTGTACATACACTTTTTGTACATACACTTTTTTGTACATACACCTTTTTGAACATACCTCGATCAGTTTGTTTTTTAACTTTGAACAACAAACCAAAAATGAAGGTTTCTTTAAATCTTCCCAAAATACCATGGGCCTCCATGTAGGTATAAGTCCCAAGCCCCTTTGTAAATACCTGTTTACATAGCTTTGAATAAACTCAAGTGGACCTCTCCCCGAGTGTGAGTCCCGAGCCCTGTGTATACAAATGGATCATGCTTACAGGTATATTTCCTTCATAAACTTCATTATATACACACACTTTGTCATATATGTATAACTGTTCATATTTGTTCATGTACTTGTTCATGTTTGTTCGTACTTGTTCATACTTGTGATTGTGATGTGTGCTTGTTCAACTTAGTACAACACTAGGTTCCCCATAGCCTCCTATTGGGCTTCGTGCAAAGAATCTCCACTAGTCTAGGTTAGGACATAGAGTATGGTTTCCCGGTGAAATCGCTCTAAGAGCTCAAACCAGCTATACCATGCCTCCCCTTGGGCTTTGTACAAACGAGTGACCCTCCCATAGCCTCCTCTTGGGCTTACAATGCAAGGACCCTGGATTGTCCCTCCCATAGCCTCCTCTTGGGCTTACAATGCAAGGACCCTCGGATAGCCTCCTCTTGGGCTTCGTACAAGGACCCACGGGCTTCTTATAAGCATCCCCCAATATCCAAATCAAATACCCTAGGAGATTAGACATTTTTCATCTCTATGCTAGGAGTATCTCTTATATATCATCACAAACAATCAATCAATCAAACTTTTTCTTGCCACAAGGCTGGCTAATCAATCAAACTGTTTTACCACCGTACTGGATGATTAATCAAAGTTTTTGTCACAAGGCTGACTTCATTGAAACTTTTGCCACAAGGCTGGCTGATTAATCAAAACTTTTTGTCACAAGGCTGACTTCATTGAAAGTTTTTGCCACAAGGCTGGTTAAACACAAAAACATCTTTATCATTCTAAGCACCCTAAGTGGCATGGCCCCGGGCTTATAATGAAAAGATTTTCAAACAAAAATCAAATAGATGTATGTGATGATATAGATTAGATACATCTAGCATTTAGACGACATTTGTCTATTTTCCTTTGCTTCCACTAGCATAAGTGGGAACTACGATTGCTCTGACTTTCTCAACATCCCTTTGAGAATACGTAGGCACAAGGTCGATCCTTGGCGAGCAAAAACAAAACAAAAAAAACCATTCAAACCTTAGCACCCGTAGACCCCGAGCTACAGATGCTCTGATTCCTTCTAAGGGATATGTATGCAGAGGATCGCGATGATCTTTGCGAGCATAATCAAACAAACACCTTAGGTCCCACCTCTTTCTCACAAGAACCTCCACCACAACAAGAATGGAATAAACAAAACAAAGAAACCTATAGAGTACTATAGATACGTTGGGTGCTAATACCTTCCCTTCGTATAACCAACCCTCTTACCCGGAATCTCTCCCCCACTTTTTAGGTTATTGCAGCTTTTTTCCTTTTCCTACTTTGGAAATAATAAAAAGTTTGGTCGAAACAAAAGAAAAATCATTTTTTTGAGCACTCGAGCCCAAAGAAGGCATCAGGTGTCTCATCCACAAAAAAAAGGAACAAAACGATTTTTCGCCCGCGACAACAACATCACTCTTTATCAGATGGATGTTAAGAGTGCCTTCTTAAATGGTTATATAGATGAAGAAGTGTATGTTCACCAACCTCCTGGTTTTGAAGACTCCATGTCTCCAAATCATGTTTTCAAATTAAAGAAATCATTATACGGATTGAAACAAGCTCCCAGAGCTTGGTATGAACGTTTGAGTTCTTTCCTTCTAGAAAATGATTTCACTAGAGGAAAAGTGGACACCACTCTCTTTTGTAAAAGATTTAAAAAGGATATTTTAATTTGTCAAATATATGTTGATGATATTATCTTTGGAACATCTAATGCTACACTTGGAAAGGAGTTTGCTGAGTCTATGCAGGCTGAATTTGAAATGAGCATGATGGGAGAACTCAAGTATTTTCTTGGAATTCAAATCAACCAAACTTCCGATGGAACCTATGTTCATCAAACGAAGTATGTGAAAGAACTTCTGAAGAAGTTTAATCTTTCTGAAAGCAAAGAAGCCAAAACTCCTATGCATCCAACATGTGTCCTAGGTAAGGATGAGGTAAGTAAGAAGGTAGATCAGAAGTTGTACAGAGGTATGATTGGATCTCTTCTATATCTAACTGCTTCTAGACCTGACATTCTCTTTAGTGTTTGTTTGTGTGCTCGATTCCAATCAGATCCAAGAGAATCTCATTTAACAGCGGTTAAGAGAATTCTAAGGTATCTGAAAGGTACTACTAATGTTGGTTTAGTTTACAGAAGATCTAAAGATTACAACTTAGTAGGATTCTGTGATGCTGACTATGCTGGAGATAGAATAGAAAGAAAGAGCACTTCTGGAAGTTGTCAATTTCTTGGAAGTCATCTGATCTCATGGTACAGCAAGAAGCAAGCTACTATTGCCCTCTCAACAACAGAAGCAGAATATGTTGATGTTGCTGGTTGTAGCACACAAATGCTTTGGATGAGAAGTCAGCTGGAAGATTATCAGATATATGAGAGTAACATTCCTATTTTCTGTGATAATACTTCTGCTATATGTTTATCTAAGAATCCTATTTTACATTCAAAAGCTAAACATATTGAGATTAAACATCATTTCATAAGGGACTATGTTCAGAAGGGTGTTATATCTTTAAACTTTGTGGATACAGACCATCAATGGGCTGATATCTTTACAAAACCCCTTGCTGAAGATAGGTTTAAGTTCATTCTGAAGAATATCAGTATGGATTTATGCCCAGAATGAGAAGATGAGAAGATCTTATGTATGAGTATCTTCTGAAATGAAATTGATTTTTTTTAAGAAGTTCTAATCGAAATCAATTAGAAATTGTGATTCAGTTATTACTAACGTTTCATTGTCTAAGTTGATTCAGAATCTCTTTAAAAGCAAAACAGCTGTAACTGGCTATCCAGATGCTAAACACGTGCTCACTATTTCTGGACAAGCCTGCGTGCAGTTGAGACGACGTCTACTTAGGTAACTGTGCTAATCACTTCCTTTGTCATTATTATCTCTCCTCCGTCACGTAACATTAAATGCTATCCATCTTTTCAGTTTATTTCTTTTCTTTTTATTTCTTTTCAGTTTATTCTTTTTCGTTTTATATTCCTCAAACGTTTCTTTTCCCTCCTATATATTTCCACTCTCTTGCATTCAGTTTCTTTTTATCTCTCTCTCTCTTTCCATTCATATTTTAAACCATAGCGGTTTTCATTTTCTGCAACTTCATCATGAATCCTTCGTCCAGTTCTCAAAATCAAGAATCTGATCGTAAACAAAAGAGAAAGGCAACTGATGTACCAGAAATCAAACCAAAGAAAGTAAAGATCACCTACGATCTTGTCAAGGTGAACCCCTTTGAAGCTATGATGAGTAGAAACTACTCTAAACGTGTGTATCAACCCCCTGATGGTAGTCCGGTATCACCTCCCTCTTCACATTCTTCCACCACCTCTTCCTCCTCATTCATCCTTTCAGAACCACCTTCTTCACCATCTGATATCTCCTCTCCTTCAACCCATCCCTCAGATATTTCTTCATCTCTCTCACACCCTTTTCCCACCAGACCACCTAACCCCTACTGTGTTATTTTTCCCGACTCCAGGTTCACTGTCAACCCTCCAACCCCTACCTCTCAATCATTTCTGGAGCTTTTACATTCTGATGTAAATAGCTGGTTGGAGATTCTGGGTGCTGCTCACCTTAACCATCTGGATGAGTATGCTACATGCAACCTTTGGGATACCTTTTGTCAGGATTTTCTGGTTAAGGCTACAGACATTCAGAGAAGGATCATGTCTGAAGCACCTGGTGTTCGTGGTCTTCGGTTGGAAGTTGGTGAAAGCAGCTATCACCATCTCATCAGGAACATAAGAGTTCTTGAAGAGAGGTTACCTGCAGATGAGTTGGAAGAAGAAAATCCCTGCAGAGACATCGTGGTGTGGAGACCATGGTACCCTGTGCTGACTGGAGATTTTCAGTGGCTGTTTAACTGGTTCAGAATGAACCCTTCTGAAAAAGCACCTCACATGGTCTTTCCAGTAGTGGTTTATCCTGCTGAAGTTGCTGGTCCTACTCCTCCAACAAACCTAGCAGCTATTCTTCAAGCGTTGGAAGTTGGAACTTCTAAGCTGCCTGAACCAGAATATGCTGAGGCTACTTCTGAGTCTGACTCAGATATGGAGATGGAAGATGCACAAGCGGAAGACCTTCCAGAAGATTGCCCTGCTGAGATTGCTGTCCCTTTTGGCAGAAATTCTGGTGCCTCCTCTTCTGGTGAAATCTCAGCTCTGATGGAGACCTTTGAAGCTCTTCATCAGAATCAAGCTATGCTGCCTTCTCGTTTGGACGCGCAAGAAGCAGCCAATGCTGAGTTTCGCTCTTTCATGGCAAGGCAAGCTACAAGCACTGACGGGATTCATGATGTTCTGGCGCGGATTTTGCGTAGGCTAGGATCTTAGTCCTTTCGTCTTTGTAGTTTTCTTTCCTTGTTGCATCTGTTTTCTTCATACACCTTTTGTAATCCTTCTTGTTGAAATCAATGAAAAGTTATTTATGTTTCTTTCCTTTTGTCTCTTGCTTTACATCTGAATCTTTTATGCTTTTTGATGTTATGACAAAAAGGGGGAGAAAATATATGATAAATGATCTGATTAATATTATCAGTTACCGAGTAAATAGGCTCCACATTTACTAACAGAACTTGCAAAGTTCTATGTTTTTAAGTTGTGTTGTTGCAGGAATCAAAGATTCAAGATCAACATAAGAAGCAACAAAGTGAATCAAGCTCTTGGATTCTTGAAGCAAGCTGAGTGCTAGGAAGCTTCAGAATCAGAAGCAAGAAGGAAGAATGATCAGAAACTGTCTATTTGCTCTGATACATTGTCTACTGGATCTGATATATTCTATATGGCTTATATGGCTCTGATACATATTTTGTGTTCTGATACACACTTTATGTTCTAACTCATTCATGCTGACTTTTGTCGTTTAGTGTTGTTCTGTAACATTTCAGGATGTAGAGATGCTCTATGATGCTCTGGTACATTCAATAATGTTCTGATACAATCTAGCATGAAGTGATGTAAGAAGAAATTTAAAGCTCTGAAGCTATCCGAGGGAAGTAGAAATCAGAAGCTGTGAATGTTCTAAAGATCCAGAAAACTCAAGTTCTGAAGCTGTCCTAAATGGAAGCATGAATCAGAAGCTGTGAATGTTCTGAAGATCAAAGAAATTCAAGTTCTGAAGCTGTCCTAAATGGAAGCAGAAATCAGAAGCTGTGAATGTTCTGAAGATCAAAGAAATTCAAGTTCTGAAGCAGTCCTAAATGGAAGCAGAAATCAGAAGCTGTGAATAATCTGAAGATCAAAGAAATTCAAGTTCTGAACCTGTCCTAAATGGAAGCAGGAATCAGAAGCTGTGAGTGTTCTAGGGATCTAAAGAAATTCAAGTTCTGAAGCTGTCCAATGGAAGCAGAAGTCAGAAACTATGAATTATCAGAAGACAGAAGCTTATGTGATCGTCTCTACCGAAATAATCAGGGAAGTCTTTTATTATTAAAGTTCTTCGAGTATTTATTTCAGGGGGAGATTATTCATCTCAGGGGGAGATTGTTAATCTCAGGGGGAGACATATTCACATGCTTATGCTATAGCTGTGTAATTTGTCTTTAGCCAACTGCTCTTTCTGATCGCAAATTCATATCATTTATATATGTTTTTGTTATCATCAAAAAGGGGGAGATTGTTAGAACAAGATTTGTTCTGATCAATATTCTTAGTTTTGATGATAACAAAGATATGCATTTTGTGTGAGATAATGTGGTACTCTAATACATTGCAATTTCCCTTTCAGAAAATATATAAAGAGTATGCACAAATCAGCGCTCAGAAGCTTTGTCTCAGAAGGTTCAGCATGCAACATCAGAACATGGTCTGGCAAGACATCAGAAGATGGTCAAGGCAGAATCAGAACATGGGTCTATGGAAGCATCAGAAGAACTTGAGATCAGAAGCAGAAGCACTGAAGTTCTCATGGTATCACGCTCAGAAGCACTTCAAGGTCAGAAGACAAGAAGATGCTATGCACCAAGCTGTTTGACTCTGATGATATTCAAATATTTTATTCACAAACATCATATCAGAAGAAAGTACAAGTGGCAGGCTGCGCTGACTGACAAAAGGAACGTTGGAAGCTATTAAAGGCAACGTCAGTAGACACAACGTGAACAAGGCTCGAGGTAGTTGACAAAAGCGTGAAACATTAAATGCAATGCTGTACGGAACACGCAAAGCATTAAATGCACCCAACGGTCATCTTCTCAAACGCCTATAAGTATGAAGTTCTGATGAGAAGCAAGGTTACCAACTCTGAACTACTCTGAACCAATTATGTGAATATTAACTTGCTGAAACGCTGTTCAACTCAAAGCTCAGAAACTTCATCTTCATCAAAGCTCACTACATTGTTGTTGTAATATATTAGTGAGATTAAGCTTAAACGTTAAGATAAATATCACTGTTGTGATTATAGCTTTTCAGAAGCATTTGTAATACTCTTAGAATTGATTACATTAATTTGTAAGTAACTAGAGTGATCAAGTGTTGATCAGGATACTCTAGGAAGTCTTAGCTTGTGTCTAAGCAGTTGTAATTAGAGTGATCACGTGGTGGTCAGGATACTCTAAGAAAGTCTTAGCTTGTGTCTAAGCATTTGTTCCTAGAGTGATCAGGTTGTGATCAGGATAGTCTAGAAGACTTAGTCGCGGACTAAGTGGAAAACCATTGTAATCTGTTGCGATTAGTGGATTAAATCCTCAGGTGAGGTAAATCACTCCGTGAGGGTGGACTGGAGTAGTTTAGTTAACAACGAATCAGGATAAAAATAACTGTGCAATTTATTTTTATCGTCCAAGTTTTTAAACTACACTTATTCAAACCCCCCCCCCCCCTTTCTAAGTGTTTTTCTATCCTTCAGGTAGGACATTCAGCTCTTATGTGTCCAAATCCTTCACATCCATGACACCGAACCCCTTTCCCTTGATTGGACTTCTCCTCAGTTTTGAATCTTTTGCTTGAGTCATCTGTCTGGCTGATGTCATTGGAATTGTTCTTGACATTGGGTCTGGACTTCTGATCAACCCTTTTAATAAGTCTGTTGAATTGTTTTCCAAGCATGGCTATGGCGTCTAATAAATTCTCATCACTTCCACCATTACTTTGTCTTGAATTATCCCATGTGTTGGTGATAGCTTTTGTTCTTCTTTTCAATAGGCTCACAGATGCTTGACTCAATGGTTTGCAAAGACCCAATGAGTTCGTCCATCTTCATGTTGCTGATGTCTTGGGCTTCCTCTATGGCAGTTACCTTCATATCAAATCCCTTAGGCAGAGATCTGAGGATCTTTCTTACCAATATTTCCTCAATCATTTTTTCTTCTAAGGATCCTGAGTTGTTTGATATCTCAAGGACATTCATATAGAATTCATAAATGGTTTCATCCTCTTTCATATTGAGATTTTGAAACTTGGTGGTAAGCATTTGAAGTCTCGACATCTTTACCTTGGACGTGCCTTCATATGCTGTTTTGAGGATATCCAAGGCTTCTTTAGCTAGCTCACAATGTTGCACAAATCTGAATATATTCTTGTCAATCCCATTGAATAAGGAACTTAAGGCCTTGGAATTGCCCAAATCTTCTTCAGTTTTCTCCATTGAGTTTCAAGAATTAGAACAGTGGTTCTATCTTCCATAATCTTCTCAGGATGTTTCCATCCGCTTTCCACAGCTCTCCAGGCTTTGCTGTCCAAAGACTTTATGACTGCTACCATACAAGGTTTCCAGTAGTCATAGTTAGAGCCATACAAGATAGGTGGTCTATTCCCAAACACTAACAGTTCCTTCTCCATAGTACCAAAATTTTGTTATCCCTAGATCTCACCAAGATGTAAACAGGCAGGGTGCCTGCTCTGATGCCAATTGAAATTCTAGTAACTCACGCTCGATGTCTTACTGAATGTTATGACATCCATAATTACACAGCACAGAAAATTATAACAAAACAACATAAGAACAATAAAGAACACACAAAATTGTTTACCCAGGTCGGTTCAAACAACCTACTCTGGGGGCAACCAAGCCAGGGAGGGAATCCAATATAAGCATAACTAATTTGGAGTTAAACTCCCCCGTTTACAACTCCTCACTTAAAACCTACCCAATGTAATTCCAACCTATTCCTAGACCTGAGTATCTCCACTCACTCCCCCTTAATCACAACAGTGATTACAAACAAACATAAACAATTACAGAGAGAAGACACTCTTCAAGAACACACCTTGATCTGCTTAAAAGCTTCAATCAAGAGACACACACTCGTGCTTAAAAGCTTAGAGTGACAATTAACACACACAACCTATTCCAACACAATCATCAAGGACAATTGCTTGGATCACAAGAGACAGCTACGGAAGTACGGTTCTTCACAAAACACAAAATCTTCTGTCTGTGTTCCAAATTAGGATTGCAGCCTTTTTATATGCAGCTCTTGGGCCTTGGGCTTTCTTAAAAACAAATTAGGGTTAACCATGTTAACCTAATTTACACGCCATCTCGTTGTTACAAAAAGTGTTGTCAGCATGATCCTCTGGACGAAATATTCAGCACACAATAAAAGGTTTCCTAAACTGATAATTGAGAGAAATTAGGAAACACATTTAATACAAAATAACAGCTCCTGGTGACACACACGGATGTCATGACATCGGTCATGACATTCACTACAGAACATATGCAACCTGCATAACACAATATCAACCAGGTATGTTTTACCACAAATGCAGCTAACATGAAAACACCTTCAGATTCCATTGAAAAATCTTCCGAGGGGCTGAAGGCGCTAAATGATGAATGAAGC
The DNA here is from genome assembly GCF_029867415.1 of Vicia villosa. Classification (NCBI taxonomy): domain Eukaryota; kingdom Viridiplantae; phylum Streptophyta; class Magnoliopsida; order Fabales; family Fabaceae; genus Vicia; species Vicia villosa. The sequence goes on along the minus strand of NC_081180.1, from coordinate 245,224,312 downwards.
TGTAAGTAAATATGAGATTTAATAGGCCATTGACATAATCCATTCAGATCAGATCGTCCTCCGCCGCATTAAGAGGAAGATTAATGTCTTTGATCCGCTCAAGGAGACTAGGGAAAGCTGTGATGACAATATCATGAAAATTCTAATGATTATTGTCAACAAAGTCGAAGATTTTTGAGGTGAGATTCCGGTGGAAGAGCTTCAGAATATTGAAAATATTAACCAACAAGTCCCCTAGCCTATTATCCTGCCAATAGAAAGTTGATTTGCCATTGCCAATAACCCATTGGGAATTTCCAACACAATATTAACATAGTCTTTGACACTATTCCAGATGGAGGAACTGATGGAATACTTGATAAAATTGTTGTTCCTTCTAACTCTGGCAGCCAACACCAAAGCCCAGTCTTGTTTATTTCTCAAGAAGTTCCAACATAGGTGAATAGTAGAAGTTGTATTAAAATTCCTAAGAGATTTAATACCTAAACCTCCATCTTTAAAGTCCTTGCGGCAGATTTTCCAAGCCATTGTGACCAACTTCTTCTTTTCCAAATTACCACTCCAAATGAAGTTGTGCATCCACGTCTCGTTGATTTTGTTAATGCTAACCGGCCAATTGAACACATTCATACTATGAATCATCATACTATGAATGACGGCTTTAACCAATTGGACTCTTCTTCCCATGGATAACAAACTAGCTTTCTAAGCCACAAGTTTGATTCTAATTCTGTCCGCCACGAATTGAAAATGTGATGCTTTCGGCCGGCCAATGAAGATGGTAGCCCCTAGATAAATGAACGGAGGAAAGACAATGGAGAAGTCCAATAAATCTGCAAGTCTTTGATGACTAGAGAATCGATTGGGTTTTGTCCGTTTTAAATCCAAAATTTAAATCCAATATAAACTGCGATTTCATTTTTAAGACTCAATTTTAACCGATAAAGTTTTTATTTTTGATGAATTTAATTAAGTCGATTTAACAGGTAAATCCAATCGGTTTACTCGATTTAATAGTTATTAAATAACTTTATAAAAATGGTTCTTCTTTTATAAAAATTATTAAAATTTTAAAATAATCTGAAAGAAAAACTATTTTTGTATTATTAAATGATAATAATTTAAATATCAATTGACATTAATATTTCAAATATTATTTGACATTAATTTGATTATTTTCATACTTTAAACCACAAAAAATACTAATCAGAATTTCATAATATACTAGTAACAAACCTGTGCGATTTGTTTCAGATATATATATATTTAATAGAAAAATATCTTGTTACCTGAGAAAAATAATAATTGAATGTATAATTAATAAAAAAAATACTTTGATTAGTAAATTTAGGTCCTCGTTAATATTCAATATTGTGATCAGTAACTTCATATTCTCGTTAATATTTACTATTTTGATCAGTAACTTCATGTTCCTGTAAATATTCAATATTTTAATCGGTAACTTCAGGTTTCCGTTAATATTCAATATTGTGATCAGTAACATCATGTTCTCGTTAATATTCAATATTTGAATCACACTACAACACGGAAGGGCTTTCACAGCGCTTTTTTTGGCCTTTAACAGCGCTTTAAAGCGCTGCCAAAGCCAGCGCTGGCGTAGGCTACGAAAGCGCTTTTAAAAGCGCTCTGGTAGACCCCCCCTTTAAGAGCGCTTTCCTGGAAAAAGCGCTCTGGTAGGACCCCCTATAAGAGCGCTTTCCTGGAAAAAGCGCTCTGGTAGACCCCCCCTTTAAGAGCGCTTCTTAGTAAAAGCGCTGGCAAAGACCAGTAAAAAAGCAAAAAAAATTAAAAAATTACGCAGCATACAAAAGCGCTTTTGGAAAAGCGCTCTGGTAGGCCCCCCTATGAGAGCGCTTTTTCCAGACAAAGCGCTCTCATAGGGGGGCCTACCAGAGCGCTTTTCCCAAAGCGCTTTTGTATGCTGCGTAATTTTTTAGTTTTTTTTGCTTTTTTACTGGTCTTTGCCAGCGCTTTTACTAAGAAGCGCTCTAGTATGTGGACCTTTAAGAGCGCTTTTTAGAAGCGCTGTAGTTGCTAAATGAGGTATTTTTATGTGCAGCCTATAATTTAATCCTCCCAGTCGACCTGTAATGTTTTCGACCTGTAATATTTTCGACCTGTAATATATTTTCGACCTGTAATATATTTTCGACTATATTATTTCAGCCATCAGTAAGACAATATATATACTAATATATACCATTATAATATCCAAAATTATATATATACATCATTACAAAATTATATATATACATCATTACAAAATCAACAATATTATAGTTCAAATCTGCATGAAAAATTGCTTAATATAAAATTGACACAATTCCTCTTTGATTTCTTCTAACTTTAGCTTCGAGTACCCAGCAGCACGGAATTCGTCAAGGTACTATAAAACAAAAACATAATATGAATAATATATTTAGGTAAATGTAATAAATTATATGAAATTATCTTAAGTTATAACTTTATACCGTGGGAGGAATCTCTAATTGATTCGCCTGAATGATTTCTTTCATAAACCTCAATACAAAGTATCCGCAGTCTGAACTGTTACGCTGTATCGGACACTACATAGAAAAACAAATAAGATTCTATATAAGTTGTCTTGTTTTACCAAGTAGCATAAATATTATAAGCAAATTTGTGAAAAGTAATGTACCTGCACTTCGATCCAGGTGATGTTGTTTGATTTAGTCCGGGATACCTGTCAATGATACGAGCTCCAAAGAGATCCAAAGTTATCAATCCAGTCAGACCTATACAAGAAATTCAATTCAATGTATGATTATAATAAGAATGGGTGAATAGCTCATGATGCAGTTAATTAAATACACCACTACTAACACTACTAACACAAGACACACGATGCAGTTAATTAAATACACCACTACTAACACGAAGCTATAAAACTTTTTGCTCAAAAGCAAACCTTATGAATCATCCTTGTCTATATACATTAACTCACTCTTGTTTCATTCTTTACCTTCTCTCTTCCTCATTAATTCAACTCTCATAAGGTATATATTATTACTATTATTATATATTATTTATTATTTAATTTCTATTATTACTATTATCAATAAATTCATTGAAGTTCCTTATGTCGTTGCTATTTCCTCTATTAGCAACTCCAATTCTTTCGTCCGAAGAAGAAATAGAATTGAAGTCACCACCAATGCACCATCAATGGTTATCTTACAGATAATTATAATGCATTAGAATAAATTTCATACACAAATTTATTTTATAACTTATTTGAATTTATTTTAGAAATCATATCCTGGACTCCTTTTAACCCTGTGATACTAAAATAAAATATTTTATATTTACATTAGCATAAAGTCATTTAATACATGCATAAAGAACATGAACAGAATAGAAAGCATGTCATGAATTGCATACAACATACACTAGTTTTACACTTTCTTTTGGTGATGCCATGAGGGTCAAAAAGAAGAAACTCAAGGCCCAGTAGGAGTCATTGTAAATTAACATAGTTCACCACAAGTAAATGTATGATTTAGGATCAATTACAAGCCATTGATGAACATAGTTCCAGATATGTATTCATCAAATAGTTCCCTCAATGGAAATAACCTAACATTTTCCTCTAATTCAAGAAATACTCAAGTAAAAAACTCTTGTAGCTGCTGCAAGGCTTCATGTTTCTCCATGACAGTGCCCAACAATTGTATTTGTTAAGAAAAGAGGTAATTCAATTAACAAAATGCTGTGTTTTTGAGTGTAATCTAACAGATTGAGAAACACATACACTTGTTTTATATCTATCTTGCAATTTTCTCTCTTAGAATATATTATTAAACACAACAATCTCATAATGAATCTAAGAGGAAAAGAAAACAACAAAGAACAACAACTGATATTCACAAATACTCACAAACATGAAGCCTTCCAGATATGAAAGCTATGAGAAGTGTGATACCTGGGTGGCGCAAAGCAAGTTGCTACCAGAGGAGAAGAGACGGAGACGAAACGATGGTGGTGGACGGAGGAGAAGAAGTTCGCGCGATGGTGGTGGACGGAGGACCGACGACGGTGAGGGGTGGGGTTTCTGGTTCGCGTGCAGAGAGAAAAAGAAAGAGAGAAAGTGAGAAACAGTAGAAGCGTGTTTTTGGTTTTAATTTTAGTAATAAGGCTACTAAAGCGCTTCTGGAAAGCGCTCTCATAGCCTGGGCTATACCAGCGCTTTTGACAAAAAGCGCTCTCATTAAACACCCCTACCAGAGCGCTTTTGAAAAGCGCTTTCGTTCCCCCCACGTTCCCCCCACCTACCAGAGCGCTTTTGTAAAGCGCTTTCGTACCCCCCCCTACCAGAGCGCTTTTGAAAAGCGCTCTCATAACCCCCCCCTACCAGAGCGCTTCTTAAAAGCGCTTTCATACCCCCCCACTATTAGAGCGCTTTTTTAGCGTGTTTTTTAATTTTGTCTTTAGCGAAGCCTATGCCAGCGCTTTTCCTAAAAGCGCTTTCGTAGGGGTGCTGCTAAAAGCCAAATTTGGCGTAGTGTCAGTAACTTCAGGTTCCCGTTAATATTTAATATTTTAATCAATAACTTTAAGTTCCCGTTAATATTCAATATTGTGATCAATATCATCATGTTCCCGTTAATATTCAATATTTTAATCAATAATTTCAAGTTCCCGTTAATATTCAATATTGAGATCAGTAACATCATGTTCCCGTTAATATTAAATATTTTGATCAGTAACTTAAAGTTCCCATTAATATTCAATATTTTGATCTGTAACTTCATATTCCCGTTAATATTTAATATTTTGATTTATTGAAAATATTTTTGATTTAAAGATGTTATGTAACATTTTTTGTTGGAATGGAATTATAAAGGATATAATTTTCAAAAAATTATTATATATTATAGTTTAAAATTGTAGTAGTGAATTTAGATCAATAAAATATTTTTTCACATATACCATTTATGAATAAAAAATATTTTGATCATAAAAACCATTTTTCGTATATAAAAATATTTAAATTAATAATATTTTTTTCGTATACAAATATTTATTTTGTTTAGGTATTGGTTACAAAAATATTAGAATCAATAGTAATTTTTCTCCCATGTATAAAAATAACATCATTTAAAAAAATTATTAGACAAGTAATACATTTTTCCCCGAATACAAATATTAATGAAAATTAAAAAAAAAACTTAATGATTTAAAAATAACCTTTACTATTTCTAATTCTTATACTTAATAATGTCTATAAATAAAATTAATAATTAAAGTTTATAATTTTTCACTTTTAAAATGAGACATGTGAAATATTAAAAAATATATCATACTATTTATGCAATGAAAAATATAAAGTAGAAACAAATGTGAAAGAAATCACCAATCTGATAGAAATATGAATTTAAAAAAAAAATCTATTTCAATATATATATATATATATATATATATATATATATATATATATATATATATATATATATATATATATATATATATATATATATATATATATATATATATAGAAAATAATTTTTGATAAACATAAATTTTTTTAAAAAAAGAAGTAAGAATACCACAATTGATTACTTGCCATATTTAAAACTAAATTTTAATTTTTAAATTTATATTTATTATATAAAATATTTATTTTATATTAAACTTTAATTCCTAAATTTATATTCATAGATTTTTTAAAATTATCACTCTAAATATTTTTAACTTTTATAAATATACATTAATTAATATCATAATAATATATTTATTTTTAAGAAGAGAAAGATAAAACTATCATTTTTATTGAAGAAAAAGAAGAGAAAACAAATAAGAAGAGAGAGGAAACATACTAGAGAAGAAGGAAGAGAAAGATTGAGATGAAGGAAGATAGAATGAAGAAGAAGAAGAGAGTGAATGTATATCCCATAGAAAACTATAGAAAGTAGAAAAATAGTGGTTGACAGATAAGTTAGCTGATAGCTTATAGCTTATGATTGATGGCTGATGACTGATGACTTATAGCTTATAGCGGATGGTTGAAACTGATAGCTTATAAGCTCATTGAAGTGTTTGGTAAAATTAGCGGTTCAATTAATTTATAAATATAAAATGACATAAAAGATATTCAATATATAATTATTTTATTTTAAATTAAAATAAATTATAAGGGTTAAAAAATGGATTTTAATTGAAATAATATGGATAAAAACAGAAGAAAAGGCAATAAGCTATAAGACATAAGCTAAAATGCTATTTGAAATAGCGTTTGGAAAATAAGTTATAAGCTAGTAAAATAAGTTATAAGTTCGTGATGAAAAGACCGTTATTAAACGGGTCTAAATTATCATATGAGCTTATAAGACATAAAAAATAAGCTATAAGCTCCAAAACACGTCTTACCAAACATAGCCAAAGAAGAAAAGGCAAAGAAGGATAGGGAAGACATCCACATGGAGGCTTCGTTGAGCGGCAAGGTAGTTGTATAATTTCTAGAGCAGTTAATTTTCTTATATTGTAGATATTTATTCTTGTGAAAACATAATGCCACAATGTTAAGTTAGCCATTTAATAATAAAATAAATAAATAAATATTAATAAAGTTCGATCGATTTTAATTTTTAACGGGTCCAAAATAATTTTCTGAGATCGATCTAAATAACTCTATACAATCTAAAATAAACAACCGAATCAACTTGTCATTCGACCTGATCTATTTGTACAAAAAAAAAAATAATAGATTAATCAACTTTCAATAAGACGGTTCGAATTAGTCCACTCCTAATTTTACTAAACATTATTATTAGAGAATGGTGAAATATTATATATTGTATGATAAAATATGAATATGCAGTGAGGGGTAAATTTTCACAAGTATACCATATTTTTTCAAATAAAATATCAAATTATGTACATTCTCCCATAAATTATAAGAAATCATGTTTTCAAATAAAAAATATTTTAAAATACACCCGCCAATTAAATTTGCGGACCCTTCTATTTTATATTCTTTTATTATATTTTATTTTCTTGCAAAAAAATCTTTAAAAAAATTTAGTCACATAAATTTTGTTGTATATTTTTTTATAGAAATTATTTTCTAAAAATTTTGTGTCAATTTATTTTTGGATTTTAACCAAAACATATTTTATAAAGTTATATATTAAAAAATTCATAAAAATAAAATTTTGCAAAAAATCTATAAATAATTAGTAAATAATAAAATAAAACAGAACTTCCAAACTATACAGTGGGTTTTATTAAATTTTTAAAAGGCTCTCCAAAACATTGAACAAGCCTTTAGTAACAAAAAAATTATTCGAAAAAATAATAGTTTGAAAATTTGAAAGTATGGTATTTTAGTAAATAATTAAAAAAAAATGGTAGTTTAGTAAAATTTTGGAGTGAGTTAGTCATTAGTTTTTACTAATTAACAACTCCATTCTAAAGATGTAAAACATTTCTCAATTATATTGAGTTATTAAATTTCACAAACATGACAATTAAATAGAAATATAACTTGTAGATATTTGAAAAAATATTTATAAGTCAATTCTATCACCACATCGGTCAGAATCTAAGTAGCATATCATTTTTAGAAGGGAACACAATTTTAAATTTTAGAGTCCTCTTAATATATCTCAGAATCCTAACAGCAACTTGGTAATGGGACCACTTTGATTTGTTTGTATACCTACTCATTATTTCAACTACGTAACAAATGTCATATATGATATTATAGAGATATCTCAACGAGCCTACCAATTGTTTAAAAGTTGTAGCATCTACGCCATCACCCTCAGTATCATAATCTAGCTTGTGATTCATCTCAACATGTGTGATTGCAGACTTGCAATTTGTCAGCTCGAATCTCTTCAGAAGCTCAAGTTCATACTTCAGTTGATGCAAAATGATATCCTTTTCAAAGTACAAATTCTTCGTCCCTAGAAAGTATACCAACTTTCCTAAGTCAGTCATCTCAAATTCATTCATCAACACCTTCTTGAACTTGACTATCTCATCAGAACAACTCTATGTGAGCAATATGTCATCAACATAAAGACACACCATAATCATATTGCCTCCAGAAGTATGTTGAACATAAATTCCATATTCCATCTCAAATTTATAAAACTCATGCTTCTTGAAAAACGAATCAATCTTCTAATTCCAAGCTCTGGGGTTTTGCTTCAATTCATACAAAGCTTTATGCAACTGGTACACCATCCCTTCCTGATTCGTTTTCATAAATCCAAGAGCTTGGGACACATAAACTTCTTCTTGTAAAGGACCGTTCAGAAATACATATTTAATATCCAGATGTATCATAGACCAATTCTTATTAGCAGCTATAGCAATCACCAACCTGATTGTTCATGTCTAGCTACAGGTGCAAACACCTCAAAGTAATCTAGCTCATGTTTCTGAAGAAAACATATAGCTACTAAACTTGCTTTATGTTTCCCAATTGATCCATCTGGCTTCACCTTCACCTTGAAAATCCATCTGACCCTGATGGATTTCTTCTCCTTTGGAAGCTTAGTCAACTTCCAAGTCTCGTTTCTTTCTATAGCCTTAAGTTCTTATATCATGGCCTTTAGCTAGACTTTCTTCTTGAGTGATTCTTCTGTACTCGCAGATTCATAGTCTACAAACATGGTACACTTAATGACTTCGCATTTAGAGTCTATTTTAGTATCGCGTAACATGTCGAACTCTGGAAACCTTTTGGATATTTGTCTCATTCTTTGTGGTCTTTGAATTTGTTTTGAATCTTCTACCAAACCTAGAACAATTTTAGCTTATGGACCACCTCCAGAAACACTACCGGAAGAACTACTACCTTCAAAAACATGATCACCTCCAAAAGCATGATTACTTCCAGAAGTTTGACCCCTAGAGTCTTGAACATCATATTCTGGACCACCTTTAGAGTCTACATACCTTATAGAGTCTGGGTCACTTCCAGAGTCTGCTTCAGAGTCACCTATAAAGTCGCCTTCAGATTCTAATTCTCCTTTAGAATTACAATCATTTTCTGATTCTGACTCATCTTCTGAAACAACTACTAAACTTCCTTCAGAAGCACCTCCAACGCTAGAGGCATGATTAAACGTGTTCCAATCCCAAGTTTCTAACTATTTCAATATGACATATATGCCGAATTTCACCTTCTTAGAGATTGGACAATAAAGCTTATAAGCACTTGTACTGTGGTACCCCACCAATAACATTACTTTACTTCTATCATCCAACTTCCTTCTCTTAGCATCTGGAACATGTTTATAGCAAACAACCAAATAACCTAAGATAACTCACACCTTTCTTATCTCCTGTCCACTTCTCAAACAAAACAACTTCCTTCAACTTCTTACTTAGACACCTGTTGAGCACATATGTTGCAGTCGTAAAACATTCTCCCCAACACCAGTGAGGTAGCTTCTTTTCCTCTAACATGCTCTTGTCATATCAAGAAAAGTACTATTTCTTCTTTCAACAAGACCATTGTGTTGTGGAGTATGCAGATCACTCACTTCATGCTCAACTGTGTAACACCCCAAATCTACCCAATGAATATTTAATAAAATCATAGTGCGGAAATTCAACATACAATTGGGATGTCACATTCAACGTAAAACAACAAACAACTTAATCACATATATCATAGATACATAGCACATAACTCGGATGAACCGATAAAACCTGTTTACTCTTTTAAAAAATAAAAACAACTTTTATTAATAATAATAATAATATCAATTATTCAACTTCACTTTGCATAATATTTTTATTAAACTAAAACAACTTCACCAACATCATATTACTTCATAAATTCCACTTAAAAGTTAACAACTTATAGTTATAACAACAATTAAAAGACAATCGTTCATCCCCCCGAGTGCTACGTATCAGAGCAAGACCCAACTCGAACTAACAGCAACTAAAGACTTCATAAAATCACTTCAAACTCCCACTGCTATCTTGAGTACCTGTCCATTTCCCATGGTAGGGAAACATCATTCAGAAGGGGTGAGATATCCAACAATATAAACAAGCGTATGATAAATAATATATTAGGATTAAATCATACAAAATTATCACTTCACAGTCATAAAACTATAAACCACTTCACATCGCAAAAATCAACTCATGTCACTTCAAATGAGACACAACTGTGCATATGCATGTGGTACCCAGGGCTTCAGCCCCCATCGCCAATTGCCAGTTAAACAGAGGCATCAAGGCATAAGCCTTCGTCGCTAATTTGCCAATCCAGGCCGTCGCCAAAATATGCAATGTATGCAACTCGATAATGCACATCACACAACATACAACATAAACAACAAATCCTCGTCGCCAGGCATAAGCCTATATCACCAATTCATTTACCAATAATTAGTGGTAAACATCGTCACTGAAACATCCTGCAACTTCGCATAAAACAACAAAATATAGCAACATACACATCACTGATAAATCCCAAAGAAAATAGCAGCCCATCGTATTCAACATAATGCACAAAACAACTAATATACAACAACGTCATAATAATTTCATACTCATTCAACACTCTAACAAAATATTTTTATTAACTTATTCTATACTCTTAACTCGCGAAAATTTATAATAATTAATAATTATAACTCGACAGAGTTTCCAAGAACTCTAAATAATTCTATAATAATCTCTACAACTCTAAAGTGCCAAAAGAAATACTCTACTGACAACATCTAGCAATTTTCTGCAACTAATTCCTCAATAATAATAATTATAAACCCTAGGTTAATTTTCCACCACCATTGATTGAATTTTTATAACCTTATTCACCGACGTCAATCAATTTCAACATTCAACAATACAATCACAACACACGAAACAGAGGCAATCATACAACCATAACCCCCACATATCATTCATCATAATCCTGTTTATAGAGCTAGAACCCCACCCTTACCTTGGATATGAGATTTCTCTACCCTCCGGGTTGCCATAGCTTATGCCGCCGCTTCCATCTTTTCTCCGAAAATCTTTTCTAAAAACGTGCAGAGACGCAACAAAAACCTCTACGATTCTGGAACGTTGTGTCCAAGAACCGCGACGATCCAACGGTTGGATTGGGAGAAACGTCCGTTTTACTAAGGTGTCTCACTGCAGAAACTTGCTGCGAAAATTGGACTTCCTCTAGTTTTTCTCTTCCGCCATGACTCTCTTCTTCACCTCTCCTCCAAACCCTATTCCTCTTTGTGTTATGATAGTTCTTCCTTCTTCCAATTCTAAATCCAACATAATTGGGCCTAAGTTACATACCCCCTCCTTACTTCACAACAACTCAAATTAAATCCAAATTTATTTTTAAGCTCATTAATAAAATAACACTTCAACTTTATTTCACCAAATTAATCCGATTAATTACCATGCCAACTTAATAAAATAATTCCGACTTCGTCGATAAAATTCGAATTAAATACAAATAGTCCAATATTAATAATAATATTATTTCTTCAACGAAATCAACTTTATTAATTCTCCGACTAACCGAATAAAATCCAACTTTAACTTAATAATCCAAATACGCTTCCCAAAATAATTCCGATTGATCCTCGAACTTCGATTAAATCCAATGATTAAATTCTTAAATAATTTAATTAACTAATTAATTAAATTTGGGGCGTTACAAACTGCATTTTCTTCATAGGATTGTCTGAAATCTGTAGAGTCACCTCCACCATCAGTTCTAAAAATCTTCAGCTTTTGACCACTCTGTCTTTCCGCCTTCACCTTGAACTTCTAAAACTCAGTAAACACCTCATTCTTGTGAACTCATCCACAAATGACCCAAAATACTTACTTCCTCCAAATGAATGTTCTAGAAATGGCCCACACGCATCATAATGCACAACTTTAAAAACATGTTTTTCTCTTGGAACTACTTATGATGCAAATAGAAATGTAGGTTGCTTACCTTTCATGGATATCTCATATGACTTTTTAGGCTTCACAATCTTGAGAATGTCATGTATCAGCTTCTTAGAACCCAGATGCTCCAAGATTTTGAAGTTCAAATGCCCTAATCTCTTATGCAACAACTCACTGTCACCTTCAGCACTTTCTGCAAGGCATTTAGTTTCAGTTGTCTCCATATTAACCTTGAATGTTTTGCTGCTTCCCTACAAACGATTTCTTTCATATTCTATCTCAATATTTTTCCATTCTTGCATAGATCCAAGTCTTATCTTTGAAGAATATTTATTGACTGAGGATATTCGTTTTGAATTTAACATTTCTTTAAAGATTTGTTTAAGATTTAGAGGCTTGCAAGAGTGTGTGGTGTTGTGACTAGTACTGACGTTTCTAGTGAAAAAGAATGATGTTCTTCTCTCCAAGTTGACTTTGGTAATATTGTGTGGAAGCCTAGAGACATACCAATGCTCAATATACCGGCATAATTGTGTGGAAATTGCCGCAAAAGAAGACTTAGAAGCAGGTTGCTAGGAATGAAAGATTCATGAAGCGAATTCGAGTAAAGATTACCATAGAGTTCAGTTTTGTGGAGTTGTGTACAAGTCAAGATCCAAAAAGAAGTAATTTATTTTGGACTAGTGATTGTACAAACTCTAGTAATTTTATTACAAATAGTATTGGAAGACTAATGAATTTCTAATGGACAACCATTGGAGAGTAGACTAAGCATAAAACGAGGACGAATGTGCCAAGCCACTATAAATCATGGCTTACTCTCTTCTCTCTCTCATTTAATTTCATAGTTGATCGCATGATTAAGTTGTTTCTATTGCTTCCTAGAATTGCATGGTGATAGCATTTTTTGTTGGTAGCAATTTATTGCATAAGTTGTAGATTTTGTTAGAATTGAAAATTCAACCTTGTCTTAATGTAGATTAAACTAGAAGACTTTAATTGTAGAATTTTGTGTGTGGTTGAAAATCATTCCATAATACTTCTTATGGAATTGAACAATTTTACAATATGATTAGTTTGCTCATTTGGAATAATTCAATAGTCCAACTTGAAATATTGTAAACTAGTTAAGTACATTTTGGAATCTTTCAATCGAGAAGCTCAATCTCTAATATGCAAAGTTTGCTTCTGCCACGTAAAATAAATTTTTGAAACCTTTGATAAAAGCCTTTTAAAATGAATTTTTAATTTGGAAAGTCTATTCACCTTCCTCTAGACTAGGGATGGAAAAGGGTACCCATGGGTATGGGTACTAGTCCTCCGCTATATGTCTCATTTAGTGAATATGATACACGTACCCGCCCCATATTCATGCGAGTATCTACTAAACGGGTATCCGTGAATTTTGAGATACCCACGGGTGTTTATGAAAATCCATGGATACTATTATTTAAATAATTTAAAAAAAATATATAGTTAACTAATTTTTTATCTCTTTTAAATAAAAAATAGTTTTATATTTAACACATAAGAATTAAAAAAAACTCACATTCATTTTATTTCTTCTTTTATCACATAATTATATTAGATTCAAAAAATAATAATAGTTTTATATTCAAAATAATAATAATAATAATAATAAATATAATAATAATAATAATAATTTTAGATCAAACAACTTAATATTTAAGTAATTTTGTTAACTATTAACGGATACCCGCGGATAAGGATACCATCAAATTCGTATTCGTGCCCGTAAAGAAACACGTATAATATCCATTTATTTTACCCGTAGATATCCATTGGGTTATCTTACCCGTTAGAGTTATGTGTTTTACCGGCGGGTACCCAACAGATTTTGTCAAGGAGGTAGGCACTAATCAAAACTCTTTTTTTCTTTCAATTCCAATGCGTTAGTAGGTCATGAAACCCGCTATTAAAATATTGAAAATATTGATTTAATTGTGGTGGCGGTTTCAAGAAAGTTGAGACGTTATTTCCTAGCACATTCTTTAGTCTTTTGCACAAATAAACCTTTATAGCAATTTCTTTTCAGAACATATTTCGAAAGTCATATGACTAAGTGGTCCATTAAGATCTCATAGTACGACATCTCTTTTGAACTCAAGAAGGTTGTCAAAGCCCTTGTCTTTGTAGATTAATCGCTAAGTTAATCCGTCTTTGTAGAGGGGTCATCAAACAACAAAGAATGTGGAGTCAACCTCATTCTTGAGAGAACTGAAGGGCTCATAGTTGAAATATCCATGGCTTTGATTTTTTCACCTCTAAAAATCTAGCAGAGTATGAAGCTTTTATCTTTAGGTTCATGATAAACTTAGAAATGAGAGCACAAGAATTTGGACTACACACTGATTTCGAACTTGTGGTTTCCCAAGTCAAAGGGGAGATACATGCTAAAGATCTCCTCCTGCATAATTACGTAGTTGTGGTCATGGGTAGGATGAGTTTGTTTAAGGAACATGAGACTGCGCGTGTACCAAGGGAGCCGAACACGAGAGTATATGTCATATCAAAGTTAGAAAACACACGAGTGACATGCATTAAGCATTCTTTTACTTAAGAAACACTTGAGAAACTTGGTATATCTATAATGGTCATTATGGCCGCCATCATGGATCACCTCAATCATGACATATTTTAAGAAGGAAACTTCGTTTCGGGATAACGAAATGCCTAATAAGTTCGGCCCAACTACGCATCTTAATCCAGATAAAACACTCAATTGACTGACGACAAATGTACATCCACCACACACATCTTCGCATTTGATATACATTTAATGTCTTTCCGCAATCAAAGTCAGATCAACCAAGTTGGTTTTAACTATTGCCCCTATATAATTGTGATTCAGAGTCATGCCCATGTATTCTTATCATTTACACTTGCATAGTTCCACCTCTCTTAGATACTTACTTGAACATTGAAGTGCTAACAGTGCAGGTGCCCCTCTCTTCTTTGATCATTGGAGACCTTAACCACTGTATTAGAAGACTTTCTACAGTGATCGTCTTCTACATCTCACATATTCTCCGTTCCATTATAGAATAGTAATAATATATCAATATTTCAAATTGGATAAAATATAAAGATGAATATACCTATTAGTGTGAATAATAAAAGAATTATTTTATATGACAACAAAATCAATAGAACAAAAGAATCAACACAACAAAATTCAAATTCATATTGAGTCAAATTCGATACTTAATTTGCGACAAACAAACCCTAAAACAAATGATCTCGATGTCTGTGATCTAGAGAAACCTATTAAAGACGCATGAGAAATATAGAGGTCAAGAGAGTGTTTTTTTTGGCATTGGAATTGATATTTTCTAAAGAAATTTTATGTGTATTTTCTGATTCAATTGTTTAAAAATTGTCTTTAGGAGACCATGTTAGAGATAATTAGAATTTTTTAAAATATAAAAATAATTCTTTTGCAAATAGACGTGTATAGTAGTGAAAAGATAACTCATTTAATGAAATTCTTTGTGGATCAATACATGAATAGTTTTTATTCTCAACAAGATAATGATACCTTACAAATCAACTACTAGTTACTAGACTGTTCAACTTTTTTAGAAGTACATAAATGACTTATAGTGCCTATGGATTCCAATCACCTTTTCAATTGACGTTGGCTTATTTGTTTTAAGTGTTTGTCGTTCAACGTGAAAAGGCCTATGTACCTTAAGATTCTATAGTGCAACTTTTCATTGCCATTTCTTGGCCTCAATATATATTCCTTTATTTTTCCTATTCAAGAAAAAAAATCAACATCAAAGAAAGAAACTAACTAGTACTATAGTAAGGTAACCACGTGAATAAGGAAATGAAAAGTCCTCTCTCTATGGACAATTACAAAAGTATAATTGGTTTTTTGTGGAGGTTGGCTATGTGATGTGATCAATATTTTGAAGCTATGTGGGTAAATAAGTTAACCAGATAGAGTTAACTATGGGGGATAGAGACTTTACACGTTAATTCCTAGAGACGTGGTGTAAAGTCTAAGTCTAGTATCGCATATTTCTTTAACGTGTTGTACTTGTATATATCATGTTCTCTAACTATTGAACTTGACAAATAAATATACTCAATTGACATGTTACAAAATTGTTAATTCATTAAAATGAAGGACTGTTTTTCTTAACCATATTATTGGCGCGAATATCCACCAACTTTGTCGATGATTAATGTAAGTAAAAAATCTTACTTGCTACAGGGCGCTATTATAGTATATTTCACTTAAAAAAATTAAATTGTATTGTGAAAAACGATGTTAAGAATAAAGTATAATAGAGAATTAGAGAAGACAAGAAGAATAACAAAGATTGGTTATAACTGCTATTTTTTCTTTCTCTTTAAAATAATATTATAAGTTACAAAAATAGCAAATAACTCTCTTACCTTAAATTAGGATTTGCAGTATGTAATGATGAGAGACTATTATGCTATTTATACTAAAACCTAACATACTAACTAATGGACTTTTTCCACAAGGTCCATTACACAAGCTATGTTAATAAACAAGATAACTTAACAAATTAGGGTTTAAACACTAAAACCTAATTTAACATGCTAACAACCCTAGCATCTTCGACACCTGCATGCTAGAGTTCGATTCAATATTTCACAAATCTCCACCTTAGATCTAACTCTACAACATCAAGGGAACAAACTAGCTTTCTTCATGGAGCTTTATCAACTGCATACAGTGGAAAAACTTGCAACTCGGCAATGACTTGGTGATCATATCATCAGCATCTTGATCTGTCGAAACCTTCAGCACTTGGACTTCTCCACGCTCGATTACTCCTCGGACGAAATACAACCTCACATCGATGTGCTTAGTTCGCTCATGATATGTTGAGTTCTTCGACAGGTGTATTGCACTTTGACTATCACATTTAAGAGTGATACCTCGACCTGTAAATTTCAGCTCCTTTGCAAAACCTTCAAGCCACAATGCTTCTTTCACAACTTCAGTTAGGGCAATATACTCCGCTTTAGTGGTTGATAGAGCAACAACCTTCTAAACACTACAACACGGAACAGCTTTCACAGCGCTTTTTTTGGCCTTTAACAGCGCTTTAAAGCGCTGCCATAGCCAGCGCTGGCGTAGGCTACGAAAGCGCTTTCAAAAGCGCTCTGGTAGACCCCCCCTTTAAGAGCGCTTTCCTGGAAAAAGCGCTCTGGTAGGACCCCCTATTAGAGCGCTTTCCTGGAAAAAGCGCTCTGGTAGATCCCCCTTTAAGAGCGCTTCTTAGTAAAAGCGCTGGCAAAGACCAGTAAAAAAGCAAAAAAAATTAAAAAATTACGCAGCATACAAAAGCGCTTTTGGAAAGCGCTCTGGTAGGCCCCCCTATGAGAGCGCTTTTTCCAGAAAAAGCGCTCTCATAGGGGGGCCTACCAGAGCGCTTTCCAAAAGCGCTTTTGTATGCTGCGTAATTTTTTAATTTTTTTTGCTTTTTTACTGGTCTTTGCCAGCGCTTTTACTAAGAAGCGCTCTAGTATGTGGACCTTTAAGAGCGCTTTTTAGAAGCGCTGTAGTTGCTAAATGAGGTATTTTTATGTGCAGCCTATAATTTAATCCTCCCAGTCGACCTGTAATGTTTTCGACCTGTAATATTTTCGACCTGTAATATATTTTCGACCTGTAATATATTTTCGACTATATTATTTCAGCCATCAGTAAGACAATATATATACTAATATATACCATTATAATATCCAAAATTATATATATACATCATTACAAAATTATATATATACATCATTACAAAATCAACAATATTATAGTTCAAATCTGCATGAAAAATAGCTTAATATAAAATTGACACAATTCCTCTTTGATTTCTTCTAACTTTAGCTTCGAGTACCCAGCAGCACGGAATTCGTCAAGGTACTATAAAACAAAAACATAATATGAATAATATATTTAGGTAAATGTAATAAATTATATGAAATTATCTTAAGTTATAACTTTATACCGTGGGAGGAATCTCTAATTGATTCGCCTGAATGATTTCTTTCATAAACCTCAATACAAAGTATCCGCAGTCTGAACTGTTACGCTGTAGCGGACACTACATAGAAAAACAAATAAGATTCTATATAAGTTGTCTTGTTTTACCAAGTAGCATAAATATTATAAGCAAATTTGTGAAAAGTAATGTACCTGCACTTCGATCCAGGTGATGTTGTTTGATTTAGTCCGGGATACCTGTGCGTCCCGTTGACTACGGAATACTTGTATTGATCTAATTAACAAATATATAAAAGCATATGTTTAGATCAATCCCACAAATAAGTAAATATATAAATATACACGAATATATATTTAGAACGATCCTACTTACAAATCAACGATTTCCTTCATGGCCGGATAATTGGTCCATTCACCCTTTACCGAATTCAGATAATACACGACTTCCCTTATCGGGTTGATAGCAAGCAGCAACCAGTGTGCTCTATAAATTAAAACAATAGGTTATATGAAAATATTGCTATACACTAAAGAAACAGAGATTAGATGAATAAAGAATGAGAAACTAACCCTACTGGTCGGGTATTATACGCCCAAAGATGCAGACATTCTGTATTGCCGGTGGACATGAATCTATCGACTAAGCGCTGTCTAACAGATTCCGGATCCGAAACAATTTCCATTCCGCTGCAATGGGCGGAAGACACGAACCGGAATCTGTTAGACAATGCAGTCCCGCGCAACACTCTGTCATACAACAACCTTAAATAAAAACATAATAAACATTAGATTCTTTTCATTGAAAAGTGTAAATAAATTATATTGTGGGACTAATTAAATAATATATCGGATGAGTGAATATTACCGGATGTATGAATGCATATTACTGACGCCTAGTTGATCTTGGTTAAAAATCTCTTGCAAGTCATCAATTGTAATATGTGACTTGAACTCAATACCGAAGACACTTTCATCCATATCGATTTCCCGTAAAGCACCATCCTTCATATCGGACATATCAACCATTGTTGCGAGTGTCGCCCGGTATCGAGGCACAAAAGCACCGCCTTTTCTTGCCGCTTGCTTCGGAGGACCACTGGGTGGTACGCTACGAACCTGCTGCGTCACTTGTTGTGACTCCCGAGCGGATGCCTAAAAATCATATAAGTTAGGTAAAATATAAAATCATGCATATTTTGATTCAGATTATATATTAACACTTTAAATGTACCTCTTTTAGCGATGCAACAGACTCCTCCTCCTGTAAAATCCCTTTACCCTTAATTGCGGGTTTTATAGGAGCAGTCTAAAAATAAAATGTAAAACATAATTAATAAACGGTTTAGAATTGACATTCGAAAACTAAATGATTCATAATCGTTTTCAATTTACCTCATCACTAATGGTAATGAGCTCCGAGGGCCATGCAACAAACGATCCTATTGCATCTCGCAGCAATGTCGTCTCTGAGACCATGTCAGGTACCGGTAGAATCGCATCACGATCTAATACAACATCCACCGATACTTTCAGGTGTCCATCCGGGAGCGGTCTGTGGTGAAGTAAATCTCCCGAAGTGTTGTGCACTTTTCCCTTGCCAACTAGTCGATAACTCGGTTCCGATAAGTATAGTTGGCAAGATGAAATGCCCTAAACCAATAGTAAATATAAAGTCATTATCATTAATAAAATAGAACAATTTAAAAGGAAAAAAAATTATAATTACCTCGGGAAATTTCCTTTGATAGTTGATACTAGCCTTATCACTAGTTTCTTTCACCGATGAAGTGTTGCATTTTTCTCTCATATACGCCTCTTTATCTCTTTGCAATTCAGAGACTTGTGCTTGCAATTCCGCCAACTTTTGCAACACTTCTTCATTTGAAGGATTTCTTCTCCTAGGACTCTTGTAAAAAGAGGTTGGAGTCACACCATGACCCTTACCCCTCACCCGACCGGGATACTCGGGAGCATCTAGTACTCTACTAAGTACGCTCTCCTCACCGGTGGATGCCGATTGCGACAAGGTCTCCTGTAATTCATTTACATTTAAATAATTATTAGTGGAGATAAAAAGTCATTTATATATTAAAAAACATTTGATTTAATTAAAGACATAGTATTATACTTACACATTCAGTATAAACTCTCTGAACATCGGGATCGACAGCGTGATTCTTGCCCACACGAGCTTCCTTCCACAACACATGTACAGGAAGTGAAGCTTCCTCACTTTTAGTCTCCTCCAACTATGCATTGACACAAACGATAAAATCGTCAATTAAAACATGCACATGTAGACAATTAATTAAATCGAATTTCTATTTACTTACAATTTTATCCTCTAAGCGTGCATATCCCAAACGCCCTTTTTTGTATGGATACGCGGGTTTGGATGCTCTCTCCCTATTCGTGGCACTCTTTTTCTGAAAAGCTTCATCTCTTTGCTTTACAAACTCAGCCCAATCTGCTTCATCAATGAAGGTCGCATACTTTGTTGGCCGTCCCGGTGCATTTTCAAGAAATTTTCCATCTTTATCCTTAAGATAGGTGTTTGTCAAAAAACTTTTCCACCCTCTATATCTCTTGCCGGCCAAACTAAGTATGTAGCTTTTACGTTCATCTGGTATCTCAAAAGTCCTCTGCAAAAAAACGTACGCATAGTGTGTTAGTATAAATAATTTAAACAATTTATCGTCAAGATAATAACAACAATTAACCATATATGATATATACCTGAAGCTCTTCCCAAATCGCTTGTTTTTTCTCCTCCAATTCTAAATTTTTCGTTTTCGATTTCCAGGTAGCTATGGAGACCGGAATATGCATACGGACAAGTGTACCAATATAACTTGTCAACTTTGCAGAATTAGGACCAATTGGTTGTTTATCAGAATTCCATTCCAATCGGTACACTAATCCTTGGTCTCTATGTCGTATGATACTCCTCATAATAGTGATGCCTCGTGCAACCTCTTTTGCTTCAGTATCAGGTGGAGCATTTGTATCCGAAGCAACTCTTTCTTGTGAGTTTTCTTGTAAGTTTTCAGGTGGGTTTTCAGGTGGAGCATCTCTATCTGAAGCCATTGAACCTGTATCAAACAAACTAAAGCACATTAGTACACTATTAATAAGCTAACAATCTATACAAGTCAAATGGAAGTCAAACCATGCATGTACAAGTAAATCGGAAACGAAATCGGTACAAATCAAAATAAGCGTAAAAAAGAAAGTTATCGGAATTGAACGAAATTTACATGGCTATGGTAAAACGTCGCCACGGACTCAAAAACAAAGTCGGTTTTCCGAAATTCAGACCCTAAGCCCGACTTTTGATTACGGGCAGAAGCAAAACCGATAAAAAAATAGTCCCGAAATGTAAAGATAAGTGCATGAGCAGCTCCGGAATCGTCAAAATAGTATAGTTACATGTAAAGAAGTCAACAAGCGGATACATGGTTCAAAAGTTATGTACAAAACGAGAATATGCACCAAATTGAATAAAACAAATTAGTCGGACTATG
The DNA here is from genome assembly GCF_029867415.1 of Vicia villosa. Classification (NCBI taxonomy): domain Eukaryota; kingdom Viridiplantae; phylum Streptophyta; class Magnoliopsida; order Fabales; family Fabaceae; genus Vicia; species Vicia villosa. Next base: position 245,202,859 of record NC_081180.1, on the reverse strand, counting down.
TATACTATTACCTTTATCACTAACGTCTCTTTCTTTTCTTGGTAGGTTTGTGTACTACGCGTCTCTTAACAATGCGGACGGTTGGATTGATCCAAATACCCTCATTATGATCATTTCTAATACAAGATTCATTCTCATTTTGATCGTTTCTTGTACAAGATTCAATGCCAACACCAATATCACCTTGATCTTCAATTTTTTCATCAACTATTTTGTTAGATAAAAGCACTATAGACCATTTCGTACTTGTCGGATCATTGACATAGAACACTTGTTTAGCTTGAGAGGCTAGAATGAAAGGCTCATCTTTGTACCCTACCCTATTGAGATCCACTTGCAAAAATCCTGACTTATCCATTCGTACGCCACTATTATTTTCAACCCACTTGCAACCAAATACAGGAATCTGAAACTTCGCGTAATCAAACACCAAAATGCGCTCGATAACCCCAAAATATGACAAATTTGCAAATTTCGGATTTAAGTCATTCGCACTTGATATGTGCATAGCTTCAGCTACCAAGGTTACACCACTATTTTGCATAGTACTTTTATCATCCTGTTCTTTGGTATAAAATGTGTATCCATTAATTGCGTATGCGCTATAAGAAAGTACAATTACAGATGGACCATAGGCTAAACATCTCAACCTTTCTGTTACTGAAGCAGGATCTGAACGATACTTTGAATAAATATGATCTCTAAACCACGGTATGAAACTTCGATTGTGCTCTCGTACTATCCAGTTCTCATTTCTATTTGGATTTAAATCTCGGAGAACAACTTTGTGCATTTCAACAAACGGCTCAACCTCAATCTCATTGTGCAGAACATACAAGTGCACTTGATCCCGTTCGACCATTGATACTGTCACAACTTTATTTCCAATTAGCCTTTTTCCTTCTTTTTTTTCGACAATATGAGATTTGGGGAGTCCAATTGATTGAACATTTGACAGATATTCAGTACAAAACTCAACCGCTTCTTCAGCAACGTATCGCTCGGCAATACAACCCTCCGGTCGACTTCTGTTTTTCACGTACCCTTTTAATATTTTCATATAACGTTCAGCAGGGTACATCCATCTCATATAAGCTGGTCCGCACAGTTGTGTCTCTTTCACAAGATGAACGACTAGATGAACCATTATGTCAAAAAACGAGGGAGGAAAATACATTTCAAGATCACATAAAGTAACAACTATCTCATTTTGCAATGTTGGTAAGATCGCGGGATCGACCACCTTACTGCAAATAGACCTGAAGAAGAAACACAGCTTAGTTATTGCGCTTCTTACTTTTTCTGGCAGAATAGAACGTATACCTATTGGTAAAAAATGTTCCATTATAACATGGCAATCATGCGTCTTCAAACTCTTTAACTTGAGGTCTTTCATGGACACAAGTCTTCTAATATCTGAAGAGTAGCCTTCTGGAACTTTTACTTCACTGAGGAACTTACACAATGTTTTCTTCTCCTTTCTAGATAGAGTGTAAACAGCAGGTGGCAAATATGTTCGTCTTCCTTTCGTCACGGGCGCCAATTCAGTTCTCATCCCCATGTTTACCATGTCATTCCTTATGTTAACGCCATCCTTAGACTTTCCTTGTATATTGAGTAGCGTACCTATAACGCTGTCAAATACATTTTTTTCAATATGCATAACATCCAGGAAATGTCTTACGTACAACGACTTCCAATATGGAAGTTCAAAGAAAATTGACTTCTTCTTCCACCCACCCTTGACAATTGAATGTGCAAAAGGCTTGCCAAACTGAGTGCTCACATCTTTCACCTTTTCAAAAATTTGATCACCTGACAAAAAAGGCGGGGCTGTACGATGTTCGGCCTCTCCATTGAATGCTTTTCTCCACCCACGGTAGTGATGATTAGAATTTAAGAATCTACGATGGCCGAGAAAGACATTCTTCTGACAAAGCGCCAATCGTGTCGTATCGGTTTCATCTTCACAAACAGGACACGCCTTTTGACCCTTGTTGCTGTACCCGGATAGATTTCCGTATGCTGGAAAATCATTAATTGTTCCAAACAACATCGCCCTCAAGTTGAAACTTTCTTTCCTATACCCATCGTAAACCTCCACACCTCTCTCCCACAAAAACTTTAAATCTTCGATTAAGGGTGCCAAGTATACGTCTATGTCATTCCCTGGTTGTTTAGGCCCAGAAATTAGCATAGATAACATCATGTACTTACGCTTCATACATAGCCACGGAGGTAAGTTATAAATCATAAGAATCACAGGCCATGTGCTATGCGAGATACTTTGAATACCATGCGGGTTCATTCCATCAGTAGACAATGACAACCGAAGGTTTCTTGCTTCTTTTCCAAATTCAGGATATTCAGTATCAACTTTACTCCATTGTGGTGAGTCTGCCGGATGTCGCAACTTTCCATCAATAATTCTTTCATCTGCATGCCAAGTCAAGTGTCTTGAATCGGTCTCACTACGATACATGCGTCTAAATCTCGGAATTATAGGAAAATACCATAAGACTTTAGCAGGAGACAACTTTTTCTTATATCGAGGGGCACCACATTTAGGACACTCATTCAACGCTGCATACTCGTTTCGAAACAAAACGCAATCGTTTGGACATGCGTGTATCTTATCATAGCTCATTCCAATAGAAGACAACATCTTTTTGGCTTCATACGTTCGATTGGGAAGAACATTATCCTCTGGTAGCATATCTTTCATAAGGGCTAATAACTCTGTGAAACTTTTATCCGACCATCCATTGTCCGCCTTTAAGTTGTACAACTTTAACACCGCAGACAATCTTGTGAATTTTGAACAACCATCATACAACGGTTTCTCTGCATCGCTTACCAACCTCTCAAACATTTTGGGACAATCCGCTAGATCTTCTTCCAGCGCTTCTGCAATCTCTTCGACTCGATCACAATCGTATGTGTCTGTGCAATCGTCGTTTGAAGCATACTTCCTATTACACCTCGACCCAGCATTCCCGGTACTTTTCTCACCATGCATTGTCCAACATGTATAACTTCTATCAATTCCAAACCGTAGTAAATGAGATCCCAACTGATTCCCGTCAACCTTACCCCCGGCATAACAGCAACCCAAGCAAGGACACGGCATTCGAAGCGGGTCTTTGGAGTTCGCAACCGCAAACTCAACAAATTCCCATACCCCTTTCTCGTACTCTTTCGACAATCGGTTTGAATTCATCCATGTCTTATCCATGTCTTAATTAAGCTAAACAAATGCTTCTTGGTTTCTCTATCAGGTACTAAGGAATTCTGTCAAGATAATAAATAGCTATCATCATAATAGAATACCTAATCAGAAAACCTAATCAGAATACCCGAATTCTTAAAGAAGACATTACCTTATTTCAAGGTAATATAAGTCCACAAACCAAAAAATTGGTTGAGAGACACTAAATTGATATTAAATAGAACCATAAACAATAAACTATAAGCAGAAAATAACAAACTATAAGCAAGAAGAAAGGGATAGTAACCTGAGTTAGACTTGATGTGGGAGATGGGTAGGTTTGAATCGGCGTTGTACAAGTAGAAACCAGAGACTTCAAAGTAACTGTAAAATTAAACACACACACCATGCGGTTAAATACACCACTACTAACAAATATCAAAATAAACCCAATCTAGAACTCAATTATTTAAAATGATATGAAATCAATTATCAATTAGCTAGTAACTACAAACAAGAGAAAGAACAGATGCATACATGTGTACCACGGCTTGTTCAACATACATTGGTTCGTAAATGAGAGGCTAGTTCATTAGTCCTAACAATTAACCTCAACTAACAGTCTAACTTTATAACTAACTTACAACATAACCACCAGTAGGATTAAGTGATAACTAACGGTCTTTTTAAAATAGAATCTTAATTTATTTTCATACATTACTTTTAATATGAAATGAAATAAATATCGAATTAGTAATGCTTTGAGATTATAAGAAATCAAATTAGACAAAATACATATTATCACTTTCAAATATATATGCATTTATACAATTAAACAAACTTTAGTAACAAAGGTCTCCATTTTTCAAAACTCTACTCCTTTTAAGAAATGAAAGAATCCTCACTCATATTTTAGAATCAAGTAAAACCATAAAACATTAAAGTGAACGTAGTTTCTCTTAATAATCATTTGGTGTAGACAAGTTATTAACCCTCAATTGAACTACCCATTACAATTCAAATAACTCAATGATATGACAAAGAAGAAATTATGCAGCAAGTAGTTCATGCTTTCATAATATACTATAGCTTTCATTTCATATCATATACTATAGCTTTCATTTCATGCTTTCATTTCAAACAACCCATTATAATTAAAAACGAAAATGGCACTAATGTGTTCTATTCTTGACAAATGTGTTTGCAATTTAGATATAAAAATATCAAAGTTCTGTTTTTAGCTAAAATAATGGCACTAATGTGTTCTATTCTTGAAAAATTGTGTTCTTCAGCACAACACATTCAGTACCCAACAACAAAGCAACAAGAAATTGTGTTCATGGATTATAACCTATTAAGAAACATAGCCAGTCGAACAAAAACAATTAAAAATAAAGCAAAAGAAAACAAGGTGACATACATGAAGATGAAGATGACGGCGGCGGTGGAGGCGAGATGCTACACGGCGGCGGTGGCGGTGAAGAACTTTGAGTTGTGGGAGACAAAGTGGGGGAGACGAAGTGGAAGAAAAAAGATGGGGGAGACAAAATGGGTTTTCTGGGTTTTCTGGGCAAGTTAGCGTCAATGGGAGAAAAAAGATGAATTAGGGATTCTGAACGCGTAATATCAAATTTTAGTAATAAGGCTACTAAAGCGCTTCTGGAAAGCGCTCTCATAGCCTGGTCTATACCAGCGCTTTTGACAAAAAGCGCTCTCATTAAACACCCCTACCAGAGCGCTTTTGAAAAGCGCTTTCGTTCCCCCCACGTTCCCCCCACCTACCAGAGCGCTTTTGTAAAGCGCTTTCGTACCCCCCACCTACCAGAGCGCTTTTGAAAAGCGCTCTCATAACCCCCCCCTACCAGAGCGCTTCTTAAAAGCGCTTTCATACCCCCCCACTATTAGAGCGCTTTTTTAGCGTGTTTTTTAATTTTGTCTTTAGCGAAGCCTATGCCAGCGCTTTTCCTAAAAGCGCTTTCGTAGGGGTGCTGCTAAAAGCCAAATTTGGCGTAGTGAAAGTTTTGCTTTCCAACTAATTGTTGTGCCAAACATAGTGAAAACATATCCAAAAATAGATTTTCTAGAATCCATACAACATGCATAATCAGAGTCGACATATCCTTCGATTACTGCTTTACTATCTTCACCCAAGGCTCCACCATAAATTAGGACCCTATTCAGAGACCCATTTGTGTACCTTAAAATCCACTTCAATGCTTGCTAGTGAGCATTTTTAGGATTCACCATGTACCTGCTTACAAGACTTACAGCATATGCTATATCAGGTCTTGTACAAACCATACCATACATAAAAGAACCAACTATATTAGCATATGGGATGCTATTCATATAGGATTTTTGGACATTAGTACTGGGACACTGATCAATACTCAGCTTGAATTGAGGTTTTTTTGGAGTCACAACAGGTTTTGAATTTGGCATACCAAACTTGTCGAGAATCTTCCGTAAGTATGCCTCTTGAGATAAGCATAATCTCGACTGCTTTCTATCTCTTCGAATATCAATTCCAAGAATCCTAGATGCGGCTCCAAGATCCTTCATATCGAAATCCTTATTGAGTTCAGCCTTCACCCTCATTACATCTTCGAAAGTGTTGTTTTCTATGAGAATATCATCCACATAAAGCAACAAAATAACAAATGAATTATCAGGTCGAAATCGAAAGTAAACACAGTGGTCGAACTAGCTTCTAACAAAACTTATGTGTGCTATATGAACATTTCGAATCTCCTATTCCACTGTTGACGAGATAGTTTCAGTCCATACAAAGATCTCTTTAGCTTGCATACATAATCTTCCTTCTCCTTTTCGACATACCCTTCAGATTGTCTCATCAGGATTGTTTCATCTAGATCACCATACAGGAATGCATTCTTCACATCCACCTGTTCCAATTCAAGATCGAACTGTACCACTGTGGCAAGAAACCTTCAAATGGACCTATGCTTCACAACAGGAGAAAACACATCATTGAATTCGATACCTTCTTTCTGAGTGAAACCCCTTGCGACCAACCTTGCCTTGTATCTTTTCGACGCCACTCCTTTGATTCCTTCCTTAACTTTGAAAATCCATTTACAACTGACTAACCTTGCCCTAACAGGCTTCTCGACCAGTTCCCAAGTGTGATTATCATGAAGAGATTTCATCTCATCATTCATGGCCTTCAGCCATTCAGTCTTATTTTGACTCCTCATTATTTCCTTATAGTCTCTAGGTTCTTTGTCTAGAACCTCACATGCAGAGATTAAGGCATAATTTATAAGATCTGCATACCCAAGTCTATGAGGTGGCTTGATGACTCTTCTCGACCTATCTCTTGACAATAGGTAGTCATCTACAGTTTCCTCCACTTCCTCAGCATCTTCTGTTTCTTCTTCGACTTCATCTAGGATATGCAATTTTGCATCAACATGTTCCACCTCAACTGGAATCTTTACTTGTTCCAGTCTATGCATAACCAAAATGAATCAAAGTTATTGGTTTGATACATTTTTTCAAAATCTAAATCGTACTAATTCGTTATACTATTTTTCGATTCTTTTTTACAAATTTTTAAACTTGTTTATATAATTTTTCATTTTAGTTTCGACAGTACGTCGAAAAACGTCTTTAACCTCAAATGAAAAAGAGGTCTTACTTCGGTTTCACAAGCGGGGTAACAAAGAGCGTCATGAAAAGTGCGTCACTTTACTCCTCGGTTCTAACAAAACTAGTGGGTAGATTCCTTTTGAAATTCTAAAATGGCGAAAACACTTTTTCCCTTGGTTTTGACATTCCACCGATGGGTATAACAGCTTTCACTTTGGTTTTGACATAAATCGACTGGTAAAATACGATTGAGTTTATTAAATCTAATGTGGATTGCTTGTTTCACTAAACCTTAACTGAACATATAACTTCTCAAAATTGGTTAGGAAAATAATTATATGAATAGTTATGTTATATTTGAAGAACAACTTACAATGATTTTTGAGCATCCTGTAACTCATCATTCTTCTCACGCTCTATTATGGTTAAAATCTCCTCAATGTTTCAAGTTCTTTATTCAACACTTCCATTTCTACTAATTTATTTTTGAAAGCAAAATATTTGATGCTTAGAAAAATGAACAAATATGGATGAGTTGAACGAAAACTAAAAGTATTTGAGAGATTTTAACGAATAAAAGAACATAAGTTAAATGATGGGTTGCAGGATGCTAGAAAATCATTAATTTGTGTAAGATAATATCCAAATACAACACAATTTTTCAAAAATAAATGAATAAGTTATATGTTCAAAGAGGGGTTAGTGAAATAAACAATCGAAATTAGATATAATAAGCTCAACTCGACTAAACAAGATGAGAGTTACACAAAGAAGCACAAAAAACATAAATTAAATATCAATATAAATCTCAAACTCAAACTCAAACTCAATAATAACTAAACTACAACTTATAGATTTTCACAACATTGAATAATAGAATAACTAAACAACAACAACAATAACATCAATGTGAGTGTTGTTCAAAATACTCGAAAAGTTTGTCTCATCAACTTCCAATAAAAATATATAGTTCAATTTACTTGACCGAGTTTCAATCGTCTTGTGATTAATCGATCTATATGTGATACCTTTTCTTCTATCTATCAGTGATGTCTTTTCTTTTATTCACTGTAAATATGATTGAAGTAAAATATTTTTAATGGTTTTGGTTAGTTGAAACTTTGTTTGCAGAAATAGGATTGTAAGATCAATCAACTTTATAATTAGATGAATTGTTTGAAGTATAATTTTGTTCTAAATGAATGACCATAGTCAACATCAAAATTGTGTCTTTGGCAAGGCCGTCTCAATATTTTGGAGGCCCTGTGTAGGTTAGTCATGGTTTAACCATTACAAAATAATTAGAGGCCCTAATTAACCTCATTTTAATAGTGGCAAATATTTATAAGGCCCTTTTTAGCTACAGTTTAATCATAAAAAATTTGAGGCCCTGTGCGGTAGCCCGCTTTGCACGCCCTCAAAGACTCTTTGGAGGTGTCCATATTCGAAACCGACACAAAAATTATGGTTACGTTTAATTTAATCATTTGTTCAAATTATTATCATTGTCGAAGTTTCAGTGTCAATATTATGTTTCTCATATCGTATTTCAGTGTCCATGGTTCATAAATTGTTTAAGTTCATTTCAGGCTTCTGGTTGGATCTCGAGTTGTAAGGGTCTTCATCATGCCTAGTGGAAACTGCTCTAATTGTTTAAAGGTAACATTGTGTTTCTCATGACAATTTCTATGTCAAGTGGATTATGGTATTTTCGTTGATGTTGTCTCCAAGTGGTATGCATGGCCATGATGATCTGTGTGAAGCTTTATGCGCTTATAGTCGGGCTAAAAGAACCCTCTACAATGGTGAAACTCGTTAATTTCTTTGAAACAATTGTTGGTATTAGTTTACTTATAGTTTCAAGCCTTACCTATTAATGAAAGAGATATTACGCTCTTCAGTATTATTAGCTATAAATCCCAGACTCAGACTTAGACACACAACACGGACACAAGGACTCCGCTAATATAAAAAACACAGGGCACGGATACGGCTATATATTTTATATATTAATATAATAATACAATGTATGAGCACAATTTTAAAAGAGTTTAAAACGAGAAGCAAAATTTATATTTATTTAAACTTAGTACTTTCAATAAAAAAAGACATAAATCTACCAAAACAAAATAATACAAATCATATCATAGCTATATTGATAAAAAAGAAGTATCATGTAGGTGAAGCTATCATGTAGATATCGAATACTTTAAAACAATATCATTAAAAAAAACCATTGATACTACTGATATTGAATACATCAAACAATATTATATTAGGAAAAGCACATACCGGTGTGCGACGAAGATGAAAATGACCTGAGAATATAACAAAACCTTATGGAAATTGAAATCGTCGAATAAGAAAAAAAATAACGAATCTTAATGGTGTTATTTTTATAGTGGAGAAGTGAAATATAAAAGGTAAAAAAACCCTATTATTTTTATAAATAAATCTGATAAAGATTATTTCAAATAAAATCTGATAAATATTGGGTTGGACCTCTTTTTTTTTTTTTAAAGTCTAAAAATTATTTAGTTGGGTTTGTCCTTTATTTGAAATAAGGTGTCGTATCCGTGTCCGCTGTAATTAATTTTTTTTCCGTTGGACACCGCAAAAATATGTCAGATACATGTTGTACGAGTATATGTGTCCGACGCGGCAACACGCCTTCTGAATGACATGTCGGAGCTTCATAGATTATTAGCATCAGATTCCTAAATTTTCTCGATTGGTTGATGTGCATTCGGGAATAACAGGAAGGATACTTGAAAGAGAAATTTTTTATACAAGTAAATATATGTATTTTTGATCCAAATATTTTTATAAACAGTATTATTATTATTGTAAATGAGAACAACTTTACTATTGATTCAAATATTCTTATAAATATTATTGAAACAAAAATAATATTTATATATGAGTAAAAATACATTCTTGATTCAAATATTTTATATACTAGAACGACTTTATTATTGATTCAAATAATTTTATAAATAATATTAAGATAAAAATAATATATATTGATTCGAATATTTTTTACAAATAATGTCAAAACAAAAATAATATTTATATATGAGAAAAAATACATTGTTGATTAAAATATCTTTATACACAAAAAATATTATTGTTATAAACTGGAACAACTTTACTACTGATCTAAATATTTAATAATAAAAAGTTTTTCGATATTTTTTTCAAATATGTGAAAATATTAAGGAAGCTTAAGTAAATATTTTCAAATTGAATTCTTTCTTATAAAATAGTTGTCTTATTTGTAAAAAAAGTTAATGGGTTAAAGTGATTCAATAAAATTTTAATAAATTTTATTTTTCATATTATAGAAATTTATGTAAATGAAAAAATGATATAACTTATCCGAATATTAATATGGTTTACATTCCATCTTTTATATGGATAGCTATTTCAATTTAAATTTATTATTATTCTTAAAAAAATCAATTTTTTTATTACAGTTTACAAACAAATATGTATCCAAAATTATAACTCATCTAAAAACACATATCATACTTCGCACGGTTATGTTACTAGTTGAGTATTGTGAAGAGAATGTTGTTAACTTAGAACAATAAAGAAAATAAATAAGGGAAAAAAAGGAAATTCACTGTCAGTGTAAAGTATTTTTATACTGTCAACCAATGAGAGACATGCATCAGAATAAAGCTCATTTTTAATTTTAAAAAACTGTAATTACATAACAAATTAAAGCATTTTGATTGGTTGTATGTGTAAAACTGATTTACACAGACAGTGCGCTATCTTTAAACTCAATAAATAATACAAAACACGAATAGAAAATGTTAAAGAACACTTTAAATCTAAAATACATGACACACATATAGCCATTAGTAATATGATGAGTATATCTATAATTTAAAAGTTCAAAATAAACATTCACTCTTAGACAAATACAAGTCATGATGACAATTTTATATCACATAATTCCTCCATGGTTTTTACATGATAGGAAAAGATACACATGAAATTATTTATGAACACAACATGTGCTTTAATACAATACACATAATCATAAAGTACAAATAAACCCCAACAGAATCACCATCAAAAGACTTAAACAAAATTTAAAAACAGATTTAATAAGACTATAATACATAGATTTCATGCACTTTTTAAGGTAGTTATCGCTTAGGCACACTTGGAATAGTAAGCAACTATGGCTTTGAAATTGTTGGCAATGTAGGTAGTGTTGGAAGAGTAGGAAGTGTTGGAAGAGTAGGTAGTGTTGGTAGAGTAGGCAAAGTAGGTAGAGTAGGTAGTGTTGGAAGAGTAGGCAGTGTTGGCAACCCTACTTTGGAAACTTCATGAATGTTTTGAAGGTTTCGTGTTTCTTCAACATTTGTCAATGATGAAAATGTTATGAGTAGAAGAAATGGTATCATGAATGACAAAACATTGATGGAAGCCATTTTTTTGAGGTAGAGAGATGAATATTAGTGTATGTGATGATAGTTTTGGTGTGTTTGAGATACTAATGGTTTATAGGTGTTGTGGCCTTTTATAGACAAAAGTTTTATGTATCATGTGATTGTGAGGATTGGTATTGTGTGGTTTAGTAATTTTCTTTTACTAGTTTAATTTCTTACAGATATGCATTAAAGTAAATTTGATGAAATATATTTGGAAATATTTTAGGCATGAGTATGATAAAATTTAGATTTTACTATTTAAATAATTTTATTTATTTGGATTATTTTTAATTATATAATTATATAAGGTTAATTTTTCAATTAGTTATAAAAAATGGTTTTTATATTAATGGTAATTAAGATACTTAAATTAATATTTAAATTATAATAAACTTATTATCTGATTTATGAGAATATTTTAATTTTTAAATTTATCATATATATTTAATGTATCTTAGCTATATAGTAGTTTAACTATATATTGATATTCAATAAATTTAAAAGTAATTTTTTCGTAAAATAAAAATTAGAGGGGATAATATATTAATATTTGAGTTAAAACTGTGAATTCTATTATAAAATTTTAAAAATTGCATTATTGAAAGAAAAAAAGTGAATTACTTTATGATAACGTGGCACTACAAACTTCCTTTAAAATACTAAAGTTTGGTCAACTATTGGATTTAGAGTTCTCTAAAACTGAAAAAATATCTACTTCATTCATCCATAGTAGACTTAAACATGTTGGTATTATTTAATAATAATAATAATAATAATAATAATAATAATAATAATAATAATAATAGTAATAATAATAATAATAATAATAATAAGGGTTAAATGACTTTTACGCCCTGCCATATAGAGCTGACAATATGGGCTACCCGGCCCTAAACGGGCCGGCCCTAGCGGGCACTAGGCTTTTCAGGACTGGACCAAAAAGACCATGTTTAATATGGGCTCGAGATTTACTATCCGAGCCCGGTCCTAGATGGGCTTCGGACTACCCGGCTTAAATGCGTTTTTTATTTAAAAAAATTAAAATAAAAACTCTATAATATTTATCATAAATGAAATTAAAAATTATGTTATTTTAAAGATAATACATTTTTAAGTACTATATTATCTCTTATAAATACTATAATGTGTTTCTAAATAGAATACATGTCTAAATTGTATAAAATAATACTTGGATATTTATTATAAGAACAAAAACTAATATAATACGATGAAAAAATGTTGATTATATTAATTTATAATATTTAAAAGAGAAAAATTGAATAAAATAGAGATAAAATTTAGTGAAGTAAGAAAAATTAATATGTTATTTTGGAGTAAGATAATATAAATATTAATATATTTTTTTAAAATTTATAATTATGCGGGCCTGATGCGCTATCCACGGCCCATATGGGCTAGCCCTAATGGGTAACGGGCTTTTTAGGGTTGGGTTAAAAAGGTTCTGAAAAATATGGGCTCTTATTTAAGGCCCAAGCCCTATAATTTTTCGGGCGTGGCGGGCTGGCCCATATGGCTAGCCCATTTTGACAGCTCTACATATAGGCGTGTTTTCGTTTACCCCCTTTAAAATTTTTTTTTAAGACAGACCTTAAGAAAAAAGATTCCATAATTAAAGCCCCAATGCCATATTTTTGGCCAAAATTAGCCTACGTGGACAAAAAAAATCTGCTGACGGTGTAAATTGCTGCACACGTGGTATTTTTTTTAATTTTTAAATTTTTTTAATTTCCACGTGGAAATTGGTATTTTTAATTTTTTTTTTACTTTTTTTAATTCAATATGCTGACATGAAATTATGTATTTTTATTTGTAATTATTTTTAATTTCACAGAAATATTTTATGCATTTTATTTTAAGTTATAAAATTTTCAAGGCAATGGGTGTTGAATCCATGACCTCTATGCAAGATGCAATAGGCACCGCCACTAGCCTACCTTATTCTTCACGAAAACTTTTGTTTTTCAATTGTATAGGTTAAATAACTGTTTGTCATATTTGATATTTTCATTGTGTTTAAACTATTTTATATTGAATAATTATATTTAATAATAAATAATAATATATTATTATTCTATTAATATTATTTTATATTTATTATCATATGTTAAAAAATCATTTTAGTTTATTTCAAAATAATTAAAGAGTATAATTTTACTAATTGTTATATGTTAAAATGATTAAAAATATAATAAATAATACATGGATTTTAAATAATAATAATAATAATAAACTGAAATAAAATTAAAATGTGTTTTTAAAATAATATATAGAAATAAATTGAAATTAATTTAAATATAATTCATAGTTTATATTTGGATAAATAAACTATTGTATTTATTTAAAAATAAACTGAAGTTAATTTTTATAAATAATAATATATTGATATATATATATATATATATATATATATATATATATAAATTAAAATTATTTTTTAATATATAATAATAAACTGAAATTAATTTGTAATATATAGTATATATTTGAATAAACTGAAATAAAAATATTTGAATAAACTGAAATTAATTTTTAATATATAATAATAAACTAAAATTATTTAGATTATACTATTCATTTTACTATATTTAAAAAATAAAACAATATTAATTTATTAACATGTTAATATATATTTGTTATTAATATGTCAAAACAATAAAATCATTGACCAATATAACATACCGAAAATAAAAGCAACCTAAAATTTTTTAGATTCTACTATCCATTTTACTATATTTATATAATAAAATGTAATAAACAATAAAAAAATATTATTTTATTGACATTTTAATATATATTATTATTAATATATCGAATAAAATAACAATTATTAATATAACATATACAACTGAAGTAAAAGTTTTCATAAAAAACAAAGTGGTCTAGTTGTAGGACTTTTTGCTTTGTGCATTGAGGTCATGGGTTCAACACCCATTGGCCATAAAATTTTAGAATTTTTCATAAAAGCATTTTTACAAAAATAAATGGGATAAAAGTATTTTTAGAGTAAATAGGATAAAAGCATTTTTTCAAAAAGAATTTAAAAAAAACGAAATTCCACGTGGAAATTAAAAAAAAATAAAAAATGTCATTTGTGTAGCAAATACACAATCTGTAACACCCTTCTAAACCCCACGGAAATTAATAAAATAATTCAGAGTAAAACATGAAAACAAGGGTGCCACAATTCAATTAAAACAGATTTATCATAAATTCATTGTCATGCTTTCACTAAGGAACAATTCATCATAATACATAAACATCTCATGTTAACACAGCGGAAATTCACCATACGGATAAGCATAACATCATCTATGCCACATCTCACAAAATTACTCCAATAACAACAAAATAGAGTATCATCATAAACTCTAAACTAACGTTCCCCCAGTGTTACAATATCAGAGCATGACACCGACGCTATACCAAATAAACTGACTCATGAGCTAATCATCACCGAGCCAAAGCCGCTACTCGCCAATCTGAAATCATCAAAGTAAGGGTGAGTCTCATTCACAATTAACAAATGTTATCGAATCATAAACAATAACACGTCATAGTCACATTATTCATCCAATTTCATTATATTCAGATTGTCAGGAAGTACTCATCAACACACAACAACAAATAGAATACATTGCCAAGAGACAACACCATAATTCATCCAAACAAATCATAACCATTATACAATCATCACATATTATAACATTGGACAATCTTCCATTCATGTTATAATAACACAAGTAACCTAATGCAAATGCAACTATATGCATGTGGTACCAAAATCTGGGATAACCCAACTCACCGATCCACCATCGTCAAGGATACGGCAACACCCACTCACTAATTCCACACAATGGGAATTAGCTACCACTGATCCACCATCGTCAAGGATCAGCCACATAATGATTATGAATGCATGTATCAACCATAACATGCTTATCACCCACATAAATCAACCAAATGTCATAATCATCAACCACCACAATAATCAATAGCCATACACAGTTATGCTATTTCTCAACCACAATAAAATACATATTTTACATCAACAATATATGTATAACAAACACCAATTACACCCACAACATCATAACAGGTAAATCATTCATTATACAGTGCAACAACGATAACACCCCTCACAATCGTGTACCAAGTACAACAAAGCAACTCATCAACGACAAAGTATTTACCTCATCATTCCTCAAAACACATGATAAACATATTTACCATGAACAACACCCATTTGCACAATTAACAGAAGCAACCACATTATCACAACATACATCATTGCACATATTCAATTATGCACACAACCACCATTGCACCTCATCAGCTATGCAAAACCAGCATAAACCACATTTGAAGAAAATGATACTTTTTAAAATAAAATCAAGTTGTTATTGTTTTATTCGTTTCATATGGTAGAACATTCAATTTAAGGAACAACGTCCAAAACGGCGTCTAAAACGGACTTACGGTTTGAAAGTTATACATCTTTAACTTTTTACAAGAAAACAGTTATCGCTACAGCACGCGGCGCAACCAGAGTTCGCGGCGCGACCTGAAGCATACAAACACGTTCGCGGCGCCAACCTATGCACGCGGCGCGATGCGAGAAAACAAGTACGCCTTCGCGGCGCGCACCTACCTTCGCGGCGCAAACTGGCAAAAGTCAGAGCTTTCATCGCATTTGACAGCATTACGGGATTTACCCCAAAATCCCCAAAACCAAACCAAGTTATGTTATGAACCTCAAATACCACCATATCAGCCACATACATGTTATAACACAAATATAACACCCAAAGAGGATCATTTAATCATCATAACAATCCTATAATCATACAATTCATCAAATCATACAATTCCCCTCAAAATCATCCCAAAACCCCAATCCATCATACAACTAATTGACACAAACAATGTATCTAAATCAGTTCTATTATCTATAATACGATAAAAGATATTAACCGGAAGAGTCCCCCCTTACCTTAGCCAAGGATCTTGATTAGCCCTCTTCCTCTTCTGTTCCTCTTTCACGTATCAGCACTTCTACTCTTCTGCTCCTCTTCCACATCTATTTTCCTTTTTTCCTTAATTCCTTATTTTTATGAAAAATAGATTTTAATTTAGTAAAGGGCTTTACTAACATAGAACCCCCTCTTTACTAATACCACACTTGGACCAACACTATAAACCATCTTTCTTCCAATTAAACCCCACCAACCACCAATAATTCTAATTATAAATTAAATTTCCATTTAAATTAAAAATTAAAATATACGGGTGTTACAACTCTCCCCCACTAAAAGAGTTTTCGTCCTCGAAAACATACCTCAAGTAACCAGCTCGTATAAGAGTCCTTCACCTGACTCTCCAGCTCCCAATTAACATTACCATCCGTCAATCCATCTGACATAACCAACAGGAAACATGTTTCGTACATTCAAATCTCAGTTCTTACGTCGCATTTGACTATCGAAAAGTATACCACTTGTTATATCTCCAAAAGGTTAACAAAAACAGGACATTGAGGTACAACCTATACAATATGCTCAGCAACTGAGTAATACAATTACACAATCTATAGTATGATCACACTTGATCAACAATGCAGTAATGCATTCCATCTACCAAACATACCAACCTTAGACATACCCTTCCATCTGAGCGATAAAATAATACTTACACTTTTCACCAACCGCTTCCTTCAAGAAACTCAATACTCATATTCCTATACCATTGAATTCCAATTATCTGACTCCTCTTAAGTCAAGCCATCGATTATCCAACACTTTACATTCCGTTTTTTCCGCACTACTCTGACTACTCATCACAATCATCTATACCAATTAGACTTCTGAGTTTTACCCGATCCCGACTCTCTTTACTTATTCGTTCAAGAATCATTCTTCATCATTCATGGTACCAACTTACCACTCAGTAATACTTACTCGCACTCAAAAACAAATTCCTGAGTTACTACATCTATTAAACATTCCGGCCATCGGAATGAGTACACACAAGTAATTATAATCACGCTCATCAGCCTCAATACGCCATTTCTTACAAAACAACTCAAATTGAGTTTCGCTCTTTTATAAGAATTAAATCAATTTCTCCCTTCATAGAGTATAATTCCTCATTATATCTGGAAATCTACAATAACCCTTAACAACAACACCAAATTATTATAGCATCAAGTAGCATCAACTCTTCATTTTAATTTCGCTGAATACATACTCGTTAACTACGTACAACCATAATAACATATTCATCATCTCGGCAATTATTCAAAAGGGTTATAATTCTTCGACACGACATCCTTACGTCCACTGGATTCTAAATCCAACATATAGATCAAGACATATCCTCTATGTAGGCTTCCGACATATTAATTCCTTACTTCCCGCGAGTAGTACTCATAACACTACTTCACATCACACTTTCGCTGCGCGACTCTGATTACCCGTCTTAAGTCATCATCCACCATGTTGCACTCTTTCATATTCACTTCTTCATAAGTTCACACAACATAGTGAGTGATTGTTCTCACGGCTTAGTATTCATCACATCTTAAACCATTAAGGTAACAAAACAAGCTTATCTCTTCTATATGATTCCATCTACTACCAACAAGAGATTTAGGGTGATCAAGTCCTAAATTTGTCAATATTAGTTGAAAATCATATTTAAGCATAAACCGTTGTTACTACATAATAGTGTCCATTTCCGAGTCTGCACCCAAACTCATTAACATCGTCATAGTCTAATAATTCACTATGGCGTCCTTCTCCTAGAATATTCTTCCGAAGCTCAAAACATCAGTTACACAAATCCAATCACTCAACCTCATTACACTGTTCTCGTCGATTCTGAATTCACCGCCTTTACCTTGGAAATTCAAAGTCAACCTATCGATCAACTCAACGTCATCTTCCTGACCTTTTCTAATCTCGTCAAGAATACCACTAGTCATCTTTAGCATACCCAAGCTAACACTATTAGAAGTGCCTTCACATACCAACTCAAGTCTCAAAATTGTCCAATTAAATCCAACTCATTCATCATTAGCACCGACATTTTTAAGACTTCTTACGCAACACAATAGCACAACATTTTCCTTACCAGGATGGTAATTCAAACCAAAAATCATAATCCTAGAAAAATACTCTAATCATCTCTACCACCTCATATTAAGCCCTTTTTGATCAAAGAGGTACTTCAACTCTTATAATCACAAAACACTTCGAATCTTAAACCATACAATTAACCTGCAAGACCAAGACAACATTCATAACTCGTGGTCCTACTCCAAATTTTATGACATCTTTCGTGCCCAATTATCATTCCACTCGACATCTCAACAAAGTCTTCCTCACATTCAATAGGTGTCAAAAATCCTCTAAAATTCTTCTTTTATATTTATCGTTACTTTGCCATCACAAATATGACTCCAAGAGTTCTAAAGTTTATTCCATCTTTACTACTAATGCACTCTTCACTAAAATTCATCGGCACTCAAGCCATCTTTATTACCGAACATCTCATCAACCTATTCATCAACAACATGTTCCACTCAATTTCGTTTCAAACAATCGCGGTAGTAGGTATTCCTATTCAACAAGTTCCACGTTTCCTTAACCGAATTCAGAATATCTTCTCCTAGGATCACCTCTACTGTATTTATAACTCTCCCATAATGTAGAACATAATCTCTCCTCTTCATAGGTTCAAACGGCACGTTAATCCGACACTCGGAACTCAAGATATGAATTTTCCAATCGTTGTCCGAAAATCCAACACCGACATCATGCAGCGACACTCTATACGATATATCCAAAACATTCTCAATTGGTAAATTCAATTCTTAAAATTACTTCTCAAAAAACCTTCCAAGTATTCCTTCGATCCATTCAACACTGACACTGACATCCCGTGCAGTACCAATAAACAAGTCTAGTTATAAGAGCAAGAGTAACCGTAACTTCGCCTCCTTCCAATGTCATCCTGTCACAATTAATTATGTTACAGCTGCTGAAACCATTTTTATAACAAAGTTCATCTCTTTAGCTTTCTGACGCTTCAAACGGAACTCAATTCGGATGTCTAGAACTCCAGTTATGAATTTTCGAAGTTCCGCAGCTATTCAGCAATTTTCCTGCGTTTTGCTTACGAAAATCTCTCTCCAAAACTCATTCTCTTCAACTCTATCACATTCCAAACAACCCCTTGTCATATCTCTTTACTTCCAAACATCATTATAACTTGAGCAACACTTCCCATCGCCGAAGCGCAATTTCTGGAACATTACTACATCAATCCTCTTCGCAAACTTGCAGCTGAACCTCTTCTGAGTCGTAAGGCTACTCAACTGACAGCTTCGCAGCACACCAGCAGAGCTGACACATTGCAACTTTCCAATTTCCTTCTCTTACAATAACTGTCAATTACCTCTAATCATCTTCCTTCAAGATGTTCCAACTCAATTCCCAGTGAAGTCTTAATTCCAAGTCACCTTCAATTCGGAAAACAACAAACTCCGACAACGCTCGCACTGTTGCCAACAACAGCCTACTGAATCAATCTTCTTGCAACTGAAACATAACCGAGAAGCAAAGCTTCTCCCCCACTTGTTTCAATCCAACACCTGCAACAAACAACCAAGTACCGACAGTGATTCACTCACATGTCGCGTACCAAGGAATAAAATGCCGACAATATACAACTGTCGCGCAACTCAACTGACTCGACAATTGGCCGGACGGACCAACCAGGCTCTGATACCACTATTGTAACACCCTTCTAAACCCCACGGAAATTAATAAAATAATTCAGAGTAAAACATGAAAACAAGGGTGCCACAATTCAATTAAAACAGATTTATCATAAATTCATTGTCATGCTTTCACTAAGGAACAATTCATCATAATACATAAACATCTCATGTTAACACAGCGGAAATTCACCATACGGATAAGCATAACATCATCTATGCCACATCTCACAAAATTACTCCAATAACAACAAAATAGAGTATCATCATAAACTCTAAACTAACATTCCCCCAGTGTTACAATATCAGAGCATGACACCGACGCTATACCAAATAAACTGACTCATGAGCTAATCATCACCGAGCCAAAGCCGCTACTCGCCAATCTGAAATCATCAAAGTAAGGGTGAGTCTCATTCACAATTAACAAATGTTATCGAATCATAAACAATAACACGTCATAGTCACATTATTCATCCAATTTCATTATATTCAGATTGTCAGGAAGTACTCATCAACACACAACAACAAATAGAATACATTGCCAAGAGACAACACCATAATTCATCCAAACAAATCATAACCATTATACAATCATCACATATTATAACATTGGACAATCTTCCATTCATGTTATAATAACACAAGTAACCTAATGCAAATGCAACTATATGCATGTGGTACCAAAATCTGGGATAACCCAACTCACCGATCCACCATCGTCAAGGATACGGCAACACCCACTCACTAATTCCACACAATGGGAATTAGCTACCACTGATCCACCATCGTCAAGGATCAGCCACATAATGATTATGAATGCATGTATCAACCATAACATGCTTATCACCCACATAAATCAACCAAATGTCATAATCATCAACCACCACAATAATCAATAGCCATACACAGTTATGCTATTTCTCAACCACAATAAAATACATATTTTACATCAACAATATATGTATAACAAACACCAATTACACCCACAACATCATAACAGGTAAATCATTCATTATACAGTGCAACAACGATAACACCCCTCACAATCGTGTACCAAGTACAACAAAGCAACTCATCAACGACAAAGTATTTACCTCATCATTCCTCAAAACACATGATAAACATATTTACCATGAACAACACCCATTTGCACAATTAACAGAAGCAACCACATTATCACAACATACATCATTGCACATATTCAATTATGCACACAACCACCATTGCACCTCATCAGCTATGCAAAACCAGAATAAACCACATTTGAAGAAAATGATACTTTTTAAAATAAAATCAAGTTGTTATTGTTTTATTCGTTTCATATGGTAGAACATTCAATTTAAGGAACAACGTCCAAAACGGCGTCTAAAACGGACTTACGGTTTGAAAGTTATACATCTTTAACTTTTTACAAGAAAACAGTTATCGCTACAGCACGCGGCGCAACCAGAGTTCGCGGCGCGACCTGAAGCATACAAACACGTTCGCGGCGCCAACCTATGCACGCGGCGCGATGCGAGAAAACAAGTACGCCTTCGCGGCGCGCACCTACCTTCGCGGCGCAAACTGGCAAAAGTCAGAGCTTTCATCGCATTTGACAGCATTACGGGATTTACCCCAAAATCCCCAAAACCAAACCAAGTTATGTTATGAACCTCAAATACCACCATATCAGCCACATACATGTTATAACACAAATATAACACCCAAAGAGGATCATTTAATCATCATAACAATCCTATAATCATACAATTCATCAAATCATACAATTCCCCTCAAAATCATCCCAAAACCCCAATCCATCATACAACTAATTGACACAAACAATGTATCTAAATCAGTTCTATTATCTATAATACGATAAAAGATATTAACCGGAAGAGTCCCCCCTTACCTTAGCCAAGGATCTTGATTAGCCCTCTTCCTCTTCTGTTCCTCTTTCACGTATCAGCACTTCTACTCTTCTGCTCCTCTTCCACATCTATTTTCCTTTTTTCCTTAATTCCTTATTTTTATGAAAAATAGATTTTAATTTAGTAAAGGGCTTTACTAACATAGAACCCCCTCTTTACTAATACCACACTTGGCCCAACACTATAAACCATCTTTCTTCCAATTAAACCCCACCAACCACCAATAATTCTAATTATAAATTAAATTTCCATTTAAATTAAAAATTAAAATATACGGGTGTTACACAATCAGCATGTTACGTAGGCAAAATTCTAAGAATCTTGGTCAAAAAATTAAAAAGGGGCTTTAATGATGGAATTTTTTTTAAAGTTTGTCTTAACAAAAAAAATCTAAGGGGTAAACCAAAACACGCCTATATAACTGAGGGCAAAAGTCATTTAACTCTAATAATAAATAAGAGATCCACTTATTTTAGGAGTAACTCTACATAGAGCTACTTGTTTAATAATTTATTATAAAAGTTAGAATTTGTTAATTAGACGGTTGAATTAAAAGTTCTTATAAAATATATCAACCATATAAATTTTTATTAAAAATTTTCGATTGTAACTATGTAATTGAATAATTGACATTTACTTGCATTTTATAAAAGTTTAGTATATATTCAATTGAATAATCGAGATTTTTAATATTTTTAAAAAAAATGATTATTGTGTTGATTTCAATGATAAAATGAGTCTCATTTACTAAAATAACCATATTAAAATAGGTAGTGTAGTACTTAAATGAATTATGATACAATAAATAAGGGTAAGTTAATGGAAAAAAATAATAAATATCACATTGGTATTCTAAATGGACAAATAATTTGAGACAAATAAAAATAGGAAAGAGGACACCTATTGTGAGACGGAGGGAGTATTAATTAATTTGAAATTTTATAAAATATTAAAGTTTGACCTAACTCATCCTTATAAAACCATTTGGTAAGGCGAGGAGTGTCACTCTTTATAAACTCTTTCAATGCTCTATCTCCAACCAATATAGAATTTTTATGATCTTTCTAATACACCCCCTCACGCCCAGCATTCTTTTGGGCTTGGTGCTTGGATATTAACGGTGGGCGGCCTATGGTTCGATCGATAGGCTCTGATACCATATTAAGAAATGTGATTAGGCCTAACTCATCCCTACAAAACCGGCTAGTAGGGTGAGGATTGTCCCCACTTGTAAGCACATGTTCAGGCTATATATTGTCTGATATGAGACTCTTAACATACCATGTTAAGAAATGTGATTGGGCCTAACTCATCCCTACAAAATCGGCTAGTAGAGTGAGGATTGCCCTCACTTATAAGCACATGTTCAGGCCATATATTGTCTGATGTGGGACTCTAACTCACGCCTAGGACTAGACAACTAGAGCATGGAAATAAATGGTGGGTGGCCCGATAGCAGAAACCATAATAGGTGGCCCACCAGATCTTAAACGAGGCTCTGATACCATATTAGAGTTTAACCTAACTTATCCTTACAAAATCAGTTGTAAGGTGAGGAGTGTCACTCTTTAAAAACTCTTTCAATGCTCTATCTCCAACCAATGTGGGACTTTTAAGATCTTCCTAATATAAAACAAAAAAAGAAATATCGTAGAATTAATTCAACAACATCAATAATAAAGTCTTATTCCATTAAGGGAAGTCAGTTATATGAATTAATTTTCGCCATAATGTCCTATCTAAGACCATGTTTCTATCCAAATCGTTAATATCTATAAGAACAAGATTTGGTTCTGCATCTGGCCTTTAATTTTGATGATAGCAATACATTGTTTCTTAGAGAACAATTTTGTCCCCTAACGGTTTTAGTCTAGTGTGTAACTTTTGTTAACAGGTTCTGACTTTGATAGAATGGCGTGTGACGTCATCAGTTTCTAGAATCAACACACTCTGACTCTGAAGAGACAACAAAGTGCGGTTTATAAAGAAAAGTCAAATTATGGAATGCTCTTTGACAATGCTTCTGAAAGAATGTTCATCAAATGGCTTCTGACTTTAATAAAGGAGCTTCTGAAGGTTTTCAAGCTCTGACATTTGGCACAAGTTTTAAAGACCGATTTCCGAAGAGTATGAAGACAAGGTTATGAAGAACAAGTCCTGAAGACATGGTTTTGAAGACTCAAGATCAGCTTTTGATCATTCTAAACATGCTTCATCAATATACCTTCTGAAGATCAGAAGTTAAGATCAAAAAAGTTTTATGTGAGAAAAATATTACAGGGTACAAGATCAAATAATCCTTCCATTACAGTGATTTTGAGGCGCAAGGACAGTACTATTGTACCATTTTATCTCCCACCTTCTGCTGACCGTTATGCAAGAACACAACTAATAAATGTGTAATTCCATCTTCACCCTTCAACTGATATTTCTATGCATATATAAAGAAGTCTTAGAAGAATGAAAAACAAGAACCTTTGACAAGAATTTCTCTCACGCGAAAGTTTGCACAACATCTTGATATTTAATTTTTGTGAGAAAATTTGTAAAGCAAGGAACTTTTGTTCATACACTTGCTCTTAACACTGTTGTGTTATTTCATTGTATTTTATTTGTGTAATATGCTTATTAAGAATCATCTTTGTAAACACACCTTTGTATTTCAACTTGTGAGTTAATTTTGTTCCTTGAGAGACTAGGGTATACTCAGGATTCCCAAGAGGACATTGATAGTAGGTCTTTGTGTGTAATCAGTTTGGTTATAATGTATTAAGTCCTTGTAGAAGGCAAAATCACCTTGGCGGATGGAATAGAGGTAGCTTCGTTAACAGCGAATCAGGATAAAAATGTTGTGTGCATTATTTTTATTTTAAGTTCTTTGTTTGTTTGTCTTGGTTGGTAAAAAAATTATTCTTGAAGTCCAATTCAACCCCCCCTTTCTTATATTTCCTTAACATTCAATTGGCATCAGAGCTCTGATTCTGGTATTGATTGTTATTAAACATTTCACCGTGTTTGATAAAAATCCAGAAATTCATTGAAACACAATGGCAGAAAATGTCCCTCCACTAGTTGCACCCGTCGTTAGTGAAAGAGATCACTATAGTGCAAACTTGCAGTTTTTTATGGAGAAAAAATTGATTATTGGAAAGACAGAATAGAAAGTTTCTTGGTTGGCCATGATGGAAATCTATGGGATATGGTAGTTGATCTCTACGTTCATCCTGTTGATGCTAGTGGTAATAACATAGAAAGAAGAGTGGTGACTGACCAACAAAAGAAAGATTACAAAAATCATCACAAGGCTAGAACTATTCTGTTGAATGCTATTTCATACACTGGGTATGAAAAGATTACAAACAAAGATACAACCAAGAGAATATTTGACTCATTAATAATGGCACATGAAGGAAATGCTCAAGTGAAAGAAACCATGATGGTTGCCTTGATACAGAAGTATGAAGCCTTCAAAATGGAGGATGATGAAACTGTTGAGAACATGTTCTCAAGGTTTCAGAATCTTGTTGCATGACTGAAGGTTCTAAACAAAGGATACTATAATGTAGATCATGTTAAGTAGATTAACAAAAGTCTGCCTAAGACATTGAGGCCTATGGTAACTGCACAGAAACTGTCTAAGGATCTGAACAACCACTATGCATAAAAAGAGTTTAGGCAACACCCTCTTTACCACCGTTTTTTTATAAAAACACTGCTAAAAATAAAATAGAACATTAGACAGCACTTTTGATAATAATCGTTAGCATATGGTATCCACGTAGGCAACACTTTGTAATATAAGCGTTGATGTATGTTAAATAAAAAATAATAATTTTTAAAAATTGTATATTAGACAGCGCTTTTTATTTTAGACAGCGCTTATTAATAAATAATGAGGCTTCCTTAAGTAGCACATTAGACAACACTTATTAATAAAAAATGTTTCCTTAAGTGATACATTAGGCAGCACTTATTAATAAATAAAAACACTGCCTTAAGTAGTTCATTAGGCAGCGCCCATAAATATACAAAAAGCATTGTCTACTCTACATATAGAATCATTAAAATTTACGAAAACATCAATACTAGACAGTGCTTATTAAATAAATAAAAGTTTTGCCTTAAGTAGTACATTAGGCAGCGCTTATAAATAAAAGTTTGTCAATACTTCTCTTTTATTTTATAGGATTTATGTTTCTTTTTTTATTATTTAAGGTTTTTGAAAAAAATTTATTCTTTTTCTTTGTGCTTACAATATAAAATTTTGGTTATTTTTCTTTGTGCTTGCCATGAAATATTTTTAATTTCATTATTTAA
The DNA here is from genome assembly GCF_029867415.1 of Vicia villosa. Lineage (NCBI taxonomy): Eukaryota > Viridiplantae > Streptophyta > Magnoliopsida > Fabales > Fabaceae > Vicia > Vicia villosa. The sequence goes on along the minus strand of NC_081180.1, from coordinate 245,176,561 downwards.
GGTTTAGTTTTTAATTTTGTGGGTTTTTAGTGAAGTTTATGTTTGGTTACAAATAACCATAATGAGTCTAGAAATCAATTTTTAATAGTTGTTAAGATTGAACCACCATGTTAACAAAGTATACAATTTTTTGTGTATATATATAGGGGTGTAATCGGATCGGTTTGGATCAGTTTTTGGTAAAAAAAAGATCCGAACCAAAAATATCTCTATCGGTTTGGTTTGGTTTGGTTTGGTTTTTAACATTTTTCAAAAATGAAACCGAACCAAACTAACCGGTTGGTTCGGTTTGGTTTGATTCAGTTGATCAGTTTTCAATGTTTTTTTCAAACATTATATTCATTCATGCATTCTCCACTATCGTGTTTTTGGATGTATTTTATACTATTATATTTAAATTAATATATTTCATGTCATTTATTTCATGTCATTTATTTCATTGCATTATGAAATACAAATTCACTATAAAATGTAAAGTTGACACTTGACATCAAAATGTTGGAAAAAGATTTGATAGCTTAACAAATGGAACACGAAAAAAGCATCAATTAACATGTTTCACCCCTCAAATATACTTCAAAACTATTTTGTAACAAGACTAAAATGAATTTTGTTGAAGAAGAAGAAACCAAAAAGGTAAAAACAAATATGAAAATTAACAAAGAAAACTTGCACAAGAAGAATGAGCCCATAACATATCATAATGACAATAGTGAGAGCAACATTTGAGGGAGGATAGAGAAATAGTTTAGTGAAAGCATGTTTTCGTTGTTAACAATAGTAAATATATATAAACATAGAGAAGGAGAAAACACCCTTTGAATTAGGGTTTCAATAGAATGAACAAAAACTGACAGAGTAAGGGTTACACCAAAGTATAAATACTAAATGCTGAGAAAGACTTAATTACCCTTACAAATATATAATAAATCAATATAATAATAATTACTAACATCTCCCCTCAAACTCAAGATGCATTAGCAGAGAGCATCGAGAGTTTGTCAATCAAAAAACGAAAACGTTTAATGGAATGCGTCTTCGTAAACAAATCAGCAATCTGCAAAACGGAGGAGACAAACGGTAGAGTAATTGTCCCATGCTGAAGATGATGACGAGTGAAGTGACAATCAATCTCAATGTGTTTGGTACGCTCATGAAAGACCGAGTTGTGGGCAAGATGAGTGGCACTTTTGTTATCACAATACATAGGAGTTGGTTCAGAAAGAATGACACCCATATCAGAAAGTAACCAACGCAACCAAACTATTTCAGTAGTGGTGGATGCCATAGCACGATACTCAGCTTCTGTAGAAGACCGAGAAACAATATCTTGTTTCTTACTCTTCCAAGAGATAAGAGAATCTCCAAGAAAAACACAAAACCCTGTGGTAGACTTACGATCTGTGGGGTCACCAGCCCAATCCGCATCAGAATAAGCACGAAGTTCCAATGAGGACGATGAGGGAAAGAGGAGGCTCTGAAACTGGGTTCCCCGAAGATAACGGCATATGCGAAGAACAGCTGCCCAGTGCGTTGTAGTAGGAGAGACAACAAACTGACTAACAACATGAACTGCATAAGAAATATCTGGTCTAGTAATTGTAAGGTATACCAAGCAGCCAACTAAAGTACGATATAAGGTGGGATCTGGCAGAGAAACACCATCAGATGGAGCATATTTCACATTCAACTCAAGAGGACTATCTGCTACTCTATTATCAGAAAGGCGAGCTTGTTCAAGAATGTTGGCAATATACTTGGATTGCGAGAGAAGATAGCCTCTAGGAGAGTAGGCAACTTCAATGCCCAAGAAGTAGCGAAGAGTGCCCAAGTCCTTCATCTCAAACTCTTTGGCTAACTGTAATTTCAAATCATTAATTCCCTCCATATCATCACCTGTAATAATCATATCATCAACATATAATGAGAGTAAAATACGACCATGACAAGTGATCTTGACAAACAAAGCAGAATCATGATCACTGGAGCGAAAACCAATAGATGTAATCACAGCGGTAAACTTCTCAAACCAAGCTCGTGGAGCTTGTTTCAGACCATATAGAGCCTTCTTCAACTTACACACTTCCCCTTGATTATGAGAAACACCTTGTGGTGGTACCATATAAACTTCCTCTTGAAGATCACCATTTAGAAATGCATTTTTAACATCCATTTGAGAAATATGCCACTGACGAACTGATGCAACTGCAATAAGGGTGCGAATAGTAGTCATCTTAGCAACAGGAGCAAAAGTTTCTTCATAATCCATACCATATTGTTGAGAGAAACCCTTAGCAACAAGGCGTGCTTTATAGCGCTCAACTGACCCATCAGACTTAGTTTTGATCTTGTATATCCAACGAGACCCAATAGCACGTTTTCCAGGAGGAAGGGGTACTAATTCCCAAGTATCTGTTTTATGCAAAGCAGAAAGTTCTTCTGTCATAGCCTGCTGCCAAAGAGGGTCAAGAATAGCCTCTTTATAGGAAGAGGGCTCAGACAAACAGTGTATAGAGGTTAGAAAAGAAGCAAAAGAAGCATAGTAAGTGGAATAGACAAAATCAGGCAATTGAGTAGACTTACGGTCACGGGAGGGATAACGGGGAGGCGGAGGATCAACAGTCGCAGGAGGTTGTTGGGTAGCCGTGGGGACAAGAGGGATGTCAGTATCTAGAGTATTGGTAGTATCAGTCCTGCAATTCTCAAAACTACAATCACTAGAAATATTATCATTATGATCAAAAGGATCTATATGAGTGAGTTTTGAACTGTTAGTAGTATAAGAATCAGAAGAAAGAGAGTAAAAAGGAATGTGTTCAAGGAAAACAACATGACGAGAAACATACAATTTCCTTGCACCAGGATCATAACAACGATAACCCTTTTGACCATCCCCATAACCAAGAAAAACACATATAGCAGAACGAGAAGACAACTTACTACGTTCTACTTGGGGGCGAAGAACAAAACAAGTAGAACCAAACACTTTCAACGATGAATAATCAGGGATAGAGTTATACAATTTTTCAAAGGGAGACAAACCTGAAGTGACAGATGATGGGATTCTATTAATAACATGAACAGCAGTAAGAACTGCTTCACCCCAAAATTCACTAGGAACCGAAGCAGACAACAAAAGGGAGCGAGCAGTCTCAATAATGTGACGGTGTTTCCGTTCAGCAACTCCATTTTGCTGAGGTGTATCAGTACAAGATGTTTGATGAATTGTACCATCAAAAGCAAGCAATTCAGAAAATTTATTAGAGGTATATTCACCACCTAAATCACAACGGAAGCACTTTATAACAACATTATGTTGAGTCTTAACCATAGCACGAAACATACAATAAATGTCAAAAAATTCTGAACGATTTTTCATAAGATAAGCCCAACAATAACGAGTATAGTCATCAATAAACGAAACATAATATCTAGATCCACCCTTAGTAAGAAGCGGCGATGGACCCCATACATCAGAGTGAACTAAGTCAAAAGGTGCATATGAAATGGAAACACTTTTACTAAATGGTAAAGCTGAAAATTTAGCAAGTTTACAACCACAACAATCAGAGATATCACTAGTTTGTAACTTTCCTAAAGCTCCAGTAGAAGCCAAATACTTTAATCTAGAAGCAGAGACATGTCCAAGACGGTAATGCCATAAATAAAAACTAGAAGACGAAGAATTCAAACGAAAAGAGGATAATAAATCAGTTGTGGAAGTAGAGGTTGAGGCTGCAGTATCTGGGACTCTCAACTCATCCAAAACATAAAGTCCCCCTTGTCTACGGCCTGTCCCAATCAGCCTCCCGGAATGAGGATCCTGCACACAACAAGAAGTGGAAGAAAACATAACTGAGTAACCAGAATCACACAATTGACTAACAGAAGCAAGACTCAAAGTGAGGTTAGGAATATAATAAACATCAGAAAATGAAAAATTAGGTGAGGAGACAGAACCAATGCCTGCTAATGGCATATGAGTGCCATCAGCAGTCATAACTGACATAGATGGTGCAACATTCAAAGACACAAATGATTTAGCATCATATGACATATGGTGTGATGCCCCAGAGTCTAGAATCCAGATGGAAGGAGATATACCTGAAAAACTAGAAGAGTTCGAACCTTTTGTAGAGGAGGCAGACATGGCACGTGACTGAGTGGAAAGAAGCCTTTGAAGCTGCTCTGTAATATCAGATATTTGAGAAGTAGTCTCAGATGGATATGCACGATCATAACTTGAACCAACGGTAGTAGGAGCAGCAGCAACAACATTTGATGATGGACTCTTGAAAATTTTCTTATTTGCTTTCAACAATCTGGGACATTGTGCTTTCCAATGACCTTTCTCCTTACAAAAAGCACATTCATCAATACCAAGCCTCACCCTACCTTGAGGTTTTCCTTTGTGAAATGGAGCAGCAAAAACAGACGGAGGAGTGGATAGAACTCCTTTATCTGGAATCAAATTTGAGTGTGACTTGAGTCTAATTTCTTCTGCCAATAATTCATTAAAAACTGAATCAACACTGGGAAGAGGATTACGATGCAGAATACCCCCACGAAGTCCCTCAAAATCATCCCTAAGTGCCATCAAAAATTGAACCAAACGTTGCTCTTCTCTTTGATCAGTGTATGCTTTAAAAACTTTCAATTCATCCAATTCCATAAGAGCCAATTGATCCCACAAATTAGTCATCGCTGAATAGAATTCTTGAATGGTCATCTTATTCTGTTTGAGAGCTCTAATATCACTCTCCAACTGATACCGTTTTGCAAAATTAGATTGAGCATACAAACGTTTCAAATGGTCCCAAACCTCCTTAGCAGTATCATATTTTGCTAGTTGCACACCTATTGACTGAGAAACAGAATTATTGATCCAAGTAAGAATTTTCGAATTACTAACATCCCATGTTTCCAACTCTTTTGCATATTTTGCTTCATCCTTTTTATCTGTAGGTTTAACCGAGGTTCCATCAACATACCTCCACATCCTTTTTACCTTTAAAAAATTTTTCATTACATAACTCCAATAGGAATAATTGTCTCCAATGAGTTGGACACTAACCGACTGAAGAGAGTCATCTTTTTCATTACTCATTGTAATCAACTATGAGATAACCAAAGCACCACACTTAAGCAAAATATCAAAGATCCACCACTGTATCAAAATATAATGTATCTCACTTTTTTTTTTTTTTAACCGTAAAAATACAATGAAACAAGAAATAGCAAAGTAGCCCACTAGCCAATGATGCAAAGCAGGAACGTGTTGAATACTAAGCACAAGATAATTATCCTAAAAATATTTTAATGGGACAGTAAAGAAAGGCAAGGAACTATGTTTACCAAACCAATGAAGAAGCCGTGCCGTAAAATTGCAATGAGCAGTGCCGTAAAATTCCAATGAAAGCACCGTAAGACCAACACTTCACCGAATAAACACCTTAAAAATATATGGACCACTTTACGATATATCCGAAATCAAACCAAGCTCTTTGATACCATGTTAACAATAGTAAATATATATAAACATAGAGAAGGAGAAAACACCCTTTGAATTAGGGTTTCAATAGAATGAACAAAAACTGACAGAGTAAGGGTTACACCAAAGTATAAATACTAAATGCTGAGAAAGACTTAATTACCCTTACAAATATATAATAAATCAATATAATAATAATTACTAACATTCGTGACTTATGATTTCTACTTTATATGCTTTGGAGTTTGGTTCTAGATATGTATTTTGTTAAAAGAAAGAAAGTGAAAACAAAGATAGATAATAGTTGGACCATACAAAATTTTAGCTTAATGATGGGTGAAATAAAAGATTTAGAGCGTAATTAGTTCCACTGGTTCGGTTCATCGGTTTGACGGTTCCTAAAAACTAAAACCGAGAACCGAACCGAACCACACTGGTTTTCATTGCTTCGGTTCGTTTTTAGAATCAAACCAAATAATTGGTTTTATTTCGGTTTGGTTTGATTTGGATTGTCGATTAAATTGGTTTTTTTATCCGCTTGCACCCCTCTCTCTCTCTCTCTCTCTATATATATATATATATATATATATATATATATATATATATATATATATATATATATATATATATATATATATATATATATATATATATATATATATAGGAGGGAGGGACATATTTACTCCAAGAGTAAGTGTGAAAGACTTACTCCAAATCTTAACCATTGATTATCATTAATCTAATGGTTTTAATTGATCATTTAATCTAATTATTTTTGGAAATATATATATATATATATATATATATATATATATATATATATATATATATATATATATATATATATATATATATATATATATATATATAAAAGTATTTTAGTCTATACCAAAATTTAATTCATGTTATATTTTAGGAAATATGATAACTAATTAAATTCTGGCTTAAATACACTTTTCGTCCCTGTAAGTTAGCGTGTTTTTGATTTTCGTCCCTGTAAGTTATTTTTTTGGGTTTAAGTCCTTATATTTCAGTTCCGCGTTCGTTTTAGTCCCTAAAATCAAAATCCGTAGGAAATTTCACAAGAAAATCCGCAGGTAACCTGCAGATTTTCCTGCGGATTTTGGCTTTAGGGACTAAACCTCAAGCAAAAAGTAAGATATAGGGACTAAAACCCAAAAAATTAACTTACACGGACGAAAATCAAAAACACGCTAACTTACAGGGATGAAAAGTATATTTAAGCCTTAAATTCTTTTTATAAATTGTTTATCATAAAATAATTTTATCGAAAGTATTTTTTATTTTTTAATTAATATACAAAAATTTATTTTTATTATATTAAAAATAACAATTAATACATCAATTGAACCCTATGAAAATATTTTTAGATTAATATATAATTCTATTATTGATATTAAATAATATATTCATTGCTATTTTTTATTCAATAACAATAAATATAATTTAATTAGTTGTCATTATTCTTAACATAAACTAATTTCATTTGTAGTGTTTTGTTATTTTATAATTATATTATATTTATTATCATTGTATTAAAAAAATTAACATCATAATTAAAACCCTTAATATAACTCTATATTAATTCCCTAAAAATATATTCTACTACTATACATCGTAGTATTCAAATAAAAAAATTAATACAACTTTATATAAATCAAAATCATTAATATAATTATAAATTAAAATAAAAACTAATATAACCATATAATAATCAAGATATTTAATAATACTGTATATTTTTATTATATAGTTAAATTAATAATTTTAATTAATATATATTTATATTATTAATATAGTTATATTAATATTTTTAAGCAATATATATTTTTATTATATAGTTATATTATTAATTTTTATATTTAATACAATAACATTAAATATTTGTATATTAATTAAAAACAAAAAAATATCGATAAAAATATTTTATGTTGAATAATCTATAAAAATAATATAACTGATTATCATAATTCTTAAAATAAAACAAATATATTTATTCATAAAATATAATATATAATGTGAATTAAATACTTATTGTTTAGATGATTTAAATTTTAAATATTTGTATTATATTTTATGATAATATCCTAAATAAAATTAAGTATGATACTAACAAGTTTTTTACGATATTTTAATAAAAATTTAATAATCTCAATAAAAATAATCTAGGTAACAATATCTTTTTATGGAAGTTTTAAATATTAAATGTAATAGAAAAAATTCAATAAGATGCTCGTTATATGGAATTTGCAAATCTGAAACGTTAATTAAATCTAATGGTTGATAACGATAGTATATAAAAATGAAAGATTTGAAAGAAGAGATTCCTTTTTTTTTTAATAAGCAATTTGGACCTAGCGGGTTTCGAACCTGAGACCACACTCTCAAGACCCAAGCGATTCACCGCTAGACCACACACACGCACACGAAAGAAAAGATTCTTGAAGTAATTACATATCATATTATAAAAAAAATAAGGAATTATATGTCAATATATCATGGAGATTATATAATATTGAATAGATATAGGTTATTATTTTTCTCCATATATGTAATTTTGAATTTGTATTATAGATATTATTAAATTTATGCAAATTCAAGTTAGTTCACTTGTGGTTATAACATAGGGGAATTGGGCGTATTTGTGTTTTTTTGAATTGATGATGAGTTTAATTCTTTGAGTTTTATTTTAACTAAACTTTTGAAGTTATTGTTAGAACAAGATTTGTTCTGATCAATATTCTTAGTTTTGATGATAACAATGTATATGAATTTTGCTTGAGACAATGTGGTACTCTAATCCTATGCAATTTCCATTTCAGGAAATATATAAAGAGTATACACAAAATCAGCGCAAGAAGCATTGACTCAGAAGGTTCAAGTACGCAACATCAGAACATGCTCTCGCAAGACATCAGAAGATGGTCAAGCAGAATCAGAACATGGTCTACTGAAGCATCAGAAGAACTTGAGATCAGAAGCAGAAGCACTGAAGTTCTCATGGTATCACGCTAGAAGCACTTCAAGGTCGGAAGACAAGAAGATGCTCTGCGCCAAGCTATTTGACTCTGATATATTCAAACGTTGTATCTACAAAGATCAGATCAGAAGCAAGTACAAGATGGCATGCTACGCTGACTGGCAAAAGGAACGTTATAAGCTATTAAAGGCAACGTCAGTTAAAGCAGGAAAAGCAAGGCTCGAGGTAGTTGACAAAAGAGTGAAACATTAAATGCAATGCTGTACGGATCACGCAACGCATTAAATGCTCCCAACGGTCATCTTCTCAAACGCCTATAAATAGAAGTTCTGATGAGAAGCTGAATACACAACTTTGCGCAAACATACAGAAACGTCGTCAAATTCAAAAGCTCTCAAACTTCATCTTCAACCTCACTTCATTACTGTTGTAATATCTTAGTGAGATTAAGCTTAAACTTTAAGAGAAAGATCACAGTTGTGATTATAGCTTTTAAGAAGAATTGTAATACTCTTGTAAGAATTTGTTTACATTCATTTGTAAGAACTAGAGGAGATCAAGTTATGATCGGATTCTCTAGAAAGTCTTAGAGGGTATCTAAGCATTGTGTTCCTAGAGTGATCAGGTTGTGATCAGAATACTCTAGAAGACTTAGAGGTTATCTAAGTGGAAAACCATTGTAATCTTGTGTGATTAGTGGATTAAATCCTCAGGTGAGGTAAATCACTCCAAGGGGGTGGACTGGAGTAGTTTAGTTAACAACGAACCAGGATAAAAATCATTGTGCAAATTATTTTTATCTTAAGAGTTTTAAAGCTACACTTATTCAAACCCCCCCCCTTTCTAAGTGTTTTTCTATCTTTCAATTGGCATCAGAGCGCCGGTTCTAAGGTGCAAGCACTTAACCGTGTTTAGAAAAGATTCAGGAAGAGAAAAATGCTTAAGTCAAGATGACTGGTGAAACTCCAACACCTACATCTACATATGTCTCTGCTGAGCAATACAATGGAAATGGTAACAATGGCTACACTAGACCACCAGTATTCGATGTGAAAACTTTGAATATTGGAAAGATAAACTCGAAAGTTACTTTCTTGGTTTAGATGGTGACTTATGGGATCTTTTGGTGGATGGTTACAAACATCCAATGAAAGCTAGTGGTGTAAAGCTCTCATGAGAAGAGATGATTGATGATCAAAAGAAGCTATTCAAAAATCATCACAAGTGTAGGACTGTTTTGCTGAATGCTATCTCTCATGCTGAATATGAGAAGATATCTAACAGGGAAACTGCCTATGATATATAAGAATCATTGAAAATGACTCATGAAGGAAATGCTCAAGTCAAGGAGACCAAAGCTCTCGCCTTGATCCAGAAATATCTCAAGACCCAAGCGATTCACCGCTAGACCACACACACGCACACGAAAGAAGAGATTCTTGAAGTAATTACATATCACATTATAAAACAAATAAGGAATTATATGTCAATATATCATGGAGATTATATAATATAGAATAGATATAGGTTATTATTTTTCTCCATATATGTAATTTTGAATTTGTATTATAGATATTATTAAATTTATGCAAATTCAAGTTAGTTCACTTGTGGTTATAACATAGGGGAATTGGGCGTATTTGTGTTTTTTTGAATTGATGATGAGTTTAATTCTTTGAGTTTTATTTTAACTAAACTTTTGAAGTTATTGTTATAGCAAGATTTGTTCTGATCAATATTCTTAGTTTTGATGATAACAATGTATATGAATTTTGCTTGAGACAATGTGGTACTCTAATCCTATGCAATTTCCATTTCAGGAAATATATAAAGAGTATACACAAAATCAGCGCAAGAAGCACTGACACAGAAGGTTCAAGTACGCAACATCAGAACATGCTCTCGCAAGACATCAGAAGATGGTCAAGCAGAATCAGAACATGGTCTACTGAAGCATCAGAAGAACTTGAGATCAGAAGCAGAAGCACTGAAGTTCTCATGGTATCACGCTAGAAGTACTTCAAGGTCGGAAGACAAGAAGATGCTCTGCGCCAAGCTGTTTGACTCTGAAATATTCAAACGTTGTATCTACAAAGATCATATCAGAAGCAAGTACAAGATGGCAGGCTACGCTGACTGACAAAAGGAACGTTATAAGCTATTAAAGGCAACGTCAGTTAAAGCAGGAAAAGCAAGGCTCGAGGTAGTTGACAAAAGAGTGAAACATTAAATGCAATGCTGTACGGATCACGCAACGCATTAAATGCTCCCAACGGTCATCTTCTCAAACGCCTATAAATAGAAGTTCTGATGAGAAGCTGAATACACAACTTTGCTCAAACATACAGAAACGCCGTCAAATTCAAAAGCTCTCAAACTTCATCTTCAACCTCACTTCATTACTGTTGTAATATCTTAGTGAGATTAAACTTAAACTTTAAGAGAAATATCACAGTTGTGATTATAGCTTTTAAGAAGCATTGTAATACTCTTGTAAGAATTTGTTTACATTCATTTGTAAGAACTAGAGGAGATCAAGTTGTGATTGGATTCTCTAGAAAGTCTTAGAGGGTATCTAAGCATTGTGTTCCTAGAGTGATCAGGTTGTGATCAGAATACTCTAGAAGACTTAGAGGTTATCTAAGTGGAAAACCATTGTAATCTTGTGTGATTAGTGGATTAAATCCTCAGGTGAAGTAAATCACTCCAAGGGGGTGGACTGGAGTAGTTTAGTTAACAACGAACCAGGATAAAAATCATTGTGTAAATTATTTTTATCTTAAGAGTTTTAAAGCTACACTTATTCAAGCCCCCCCTTTCTAAGTGTTATTCTATCTTTCAATTGGCATCAGAGCGCCGGTTCTAAGGTGCAAGCACTTAACCGTGTTTAGAAAAGATTCAGGAAGAGAAAAATGCTTAAGTCAAGATGGCTGGTGAAACTCCAACACCTACATCTACATATGGCTCTGCTGAGCAATACAATGGAAATGGTAACAATGGCTACACTAGACCACCAGTATTCGATTTGAAAACTTTGAATATTGGAAAGATAAACTCGAAAGTTACTTTCTTGGTTTAGATGGTGACTTATGGGATCTTTTGGTGGATGGTTACAAACATCCAATGAAAGCTAGTGGTGTAAAGCTCTCAAGAGAAGAGATGATTGATGATCAAAAGTAGCTATTCAAAAATCATCACAAGTGTAGGACTGTTTTGCTGAATGCTATCTCTCATGCTGAATATTAGAAGATATCTAACAGGGAAACTGCCTATGATATATAAGAATCACTGAAAATGACTCATGAAGGAAATGCTCAAGTCAAGGAGACCAAAGCTCTCGCCTTGATCCAGAAATATCTCAAGACCCAAGCGATTCACCGCTAGACCACACACACGCACACGAAAGAAGAGATTCTTGAAGTAATTACATATCACATTATAAAACAAATAAGGAATTATATGTCAATATATCATGGAGATTATATAATATTGAATAGATATAGGTTATTATTTTTCTCCATATATGTAATTTTGAATTTGTATTATAGATATTATTAAATTTATGCAAATTCAAGTTAGTTCACTTGTGGTTATAACATAGGGGAATTGGGCGTATTTGTGTTTTTTTGAATTGATGATGAGTTTAATTCTTTGAGTTTTATTTTAACTAAACTTTTGAAGTTATTGTTAGAACAAGATTTGTTCTGATCAATATTCTTAGTTTTGATGATAACAATGTATATGAATTTTGCTTGAGACAATGTGGTACTCTAATCCTATGCAATTTCCATTTCAGGAAATATATAAAGAGTATACACAAAATCAGCGCAAGAAGCACTGACACGGAAGGTTCAAGTACGCAACATCAGAACATGCTCTCGCAAGACATCAGAAGATGGTCAAGCAGAACCAGAACATGGTCTATTGAAGCATCAGAAGAACTTGAGATCAGAAGCAGAAGCACTGAAGTTCTCATGTTATCACGCTAGAAGCACTTCAAGGTCGGAAGACAAGAAGATGCTCTGCGCCAAGCTGTTTGACTCTGATATATTCAAACGTTGTATCTACAAAGATCAGATCAGAAGCAAGTACAAGATGGCAGGCTACGCTGACTGACAAAAGGAACGTTATAAGCTATTAAAGGCAACGTCAGTTAAAGCAGGAAAAGCAAGGCTCGAGGTAGTTGACAAAAGAGTGAAACATTAAATGCAATGCTGTACGGATCACGCAACGCATTAAATGCTCCCAACGGTCATCTTCTCAAACGCCTATAAATAGAAGTTCTGATGAGAAGCTGAATACACAACTTTGTGCAAACATACAAAAACGTCGTCAAATTCAAAAGCTCTCAAACTTCATCTTCAACCTCACTTCATTACTGTTGTAATATCTTAGTGAGATTAAGCTTAAACTTTAAGAGAAATATCACAGTTGTGATTATAGCTTTTAAGAAGCATTGTAATACTCTTGTAAGAATTTGTTTACATTCATTTGTAAGAACTAGAGGAGATCAAGTTGTGATCGGATTCTCTAGAAAGTCTTAGAGGTATCTAAGCATTGTGTTCCTAGAGTGATCAGGTTGTGATCAGAATACTCTAGAAGACTTAGAGGTTATCTAAGTGAAAAACCATTGTAATCTTGTGTGATTAGTGGATTAAATCCTCAGGTGAGGTAAATCACTCCAAGGGGGTGGACTGGAGTAGTTTAGTTAACAACGAACCAGGATAAAAATCATTGTGCAAATTATTTTTATCTTAAGAGTTTTAAAGCTACACTTATTCAAACTCCCCCCCCCTTTCTAAGTGTTTTTCTATCTTTCAATTGGCATCAGAGCGCCGGTTCTAAGGTGCAAGCACTTAACCGTGTTTAGAAAAGATTCAGGAAGAGAAAAACGCTTAAGTCAAGATGACTGGTGAAACTCCAACACCTACATCTACATCTGGCTCTGCTGAGCAATACAATGGAAATGGTAACAATGGCTACACTAGACCACCAGTATTCGATGGTGAAAACTTTGAATATTGGAAAGATAAACTCGAAAGTTACTTTCTTGGTTTAGATGGTGACTTATGGGATATTTTGGTGGATGGTTACAAACATCCAATGAAAGCTAGTGGTGTAAAGCTCTCAAGAGAAGAGATGATTGATGATGAAAAGAAGCTATTCAAAAATCATCACAAGTGTAGGACTGTTTTGCTGAATGCTATCTCTCATGCTAAATATGAGAAGATATCTAACAGGGAAACTGCCTATGATATATATGAATCATTGAAAATGACTCATGAAGGAAATGCTCAAGTCAAGGAGACCAAAGCTCTCGCCTTGATCCAGAAATATGAAGCATTCAAGATGGAGGATGATGAAAACATTGAGAAAATGTTCTCAAGATTTCAAATGCTAACTGCTGGATTAAGAGTTCTTGACAAAGGATACACCAAGGCTGATCATGTCAAGAAGATCATCAGAAGCTTGCCAAGAAGATGGGGTCCTATGGTGACTGCTTTCAAAATTGCCAAGAATCTGAATGAAGTCTCTCTTGAAGAATTGATCAGTGCCCTAAGGAGTCATGAAATAGAAGGGTAAACCAACTCTAGAAAAGCAAGCATAGGAAGTTCAAGAACTTCAGAAGTTCTAAAAAGCTTGAAAAAGGAGAATCTTATGGAAGCAGAAGATCTGACAAGAAGAAGGTCACATGCTATGAATGCAATGAGCCTGGCCACTACAAGAATGAGTGTCCAAAACTTCAGAAGGAGAATCCCAAGAAGAAGTTTCATAAGAAGAAAAGTCTTATGGCAACGTGGGATGACTCAAATTCAGAATCAGAATCAGACTTTGAAGGTGAGCAGGCAAACATTGCACTGATGGCCACAGTTGATGATGGATCAGAATCTACATCAGAATCAGATTCTGAAGAGGTGTTTTCTGAACTATCTAGAGAAGAGTCAGTTTCCAGTTTAACAGAACTTCTGGAACTCAAGGCTCATCTTAGTATCAAATACAAAAAGCTGAAAAAGCTATTTGATTATGAAACTAAGAAGCTGGAAGTGGAAAATTCTGAACTGAAGGAAAAAGTTTTAAAATTATCCAAAGATATTGGATCTCCTTCTGACTCAGAAAAATCCATTCCTAGTCTCAATCATATTCTGAAGGAATATGACTCGAGTTTTAGAAAGTTCTTATCTAGAAGTATTGGCAGAAGTCATCTTGCTTCTATGATATATGGTGTTTCTGGAAACAAAAGGATTGGCGTTGGCTATGAGGGTGATACCCCACACAAATTTGAACCTGTAGATGATATGAAAATCACATACAAGCCATTGTATGATCAGTTCAAATATGGTCACTCACATGATATTAGGCTCAGTTCACATGCCAAAAGCTTTCATGCTACACACACTAAGAAGCATGTGACACAACCTAGAAAATATCATGCTGCTAAACCTAAGGAATATCATGTTGTACCTCCTGTTGTTTATTATGCTAAATCCAAATTCAATCAGAACTTGAGGAAAACTTACAAGAAATGACCCAAGAAGTTGTGGGTACCTAAGGAGAAGATAATTTCTATTGCAGATATCCTTGGCAGCAAAGAAGCCAAAGCACAACATGTCATGGTACTTGGACTCTGGGTGCTCGCGACACATGACGGGAAGAAGGTCTATGTTCCAAGACCTGGTGCTTAAGTCTGGTGGAGAAGTCAAGTTTGGAGGAGATCAGAAGGGCAAGATAATTGGCTCTGGAACTATAAGTATTGGTAACTCTCCTTCCATATCTAATGTACTTCTTGTAGAAGGATTAGCGCATAACTTATTATCCATAAGTCAATTAAGTGTCAATGGTTATGACATAATCTTCAATCAAAAGTCTTGCAAGGCTGTAAGTCAGAAGGATGACTCAATCCTATTTACATGAAAGAGAAAGAACAACATTTATAAGATTGATCTTTCTGATCTTGAGAAGCAGAAGGTGACTTGCCTTATGTCTGTTTCTGAAGAGCAATGGGTCTGGCACAGAAGATTAGGCCATGCTAGTTTGAGAAAGATTTCTGAGATTAACAAACTAAATCTGGTCAGAGGACTCCCAAATGTGAAATACAAATCAAATGCTCTTTGCGAAGCATGTCAGAAGGGCAAGTTCTCCAAACCTGCATTCAAATCTAAGAATGTTGTCTCTTCCTCTAGGCCGCTAGAACTTCTGCACATTGATCTGTTTGGACCAGTCGAAACAACATCTGTCAGAGGGAAGAAATATGGATTAGTCATCGTAGATGGCTATAGCCGCTGGACATGGTTAAAGTTCTTAAAACACAAGGATGAGTCTCATTTAGTGTTCTTTGAATTCTGCACTCAGATTCAATCTGAGAAGGAGTGCAAAATCATAAAGGTCAGAAGTGATCATGGTGGCGAATTTGAGAACAAATTCTTTGAGGAGTTCTTCAAAGAAAATGGTATTGCCCCTGATTTTTCTTGCCCTAGAACTCCACAGCAAAATGGAGTTGTAGAGCGAAAGAATAGGACTCTACAAGAAATAGCCAGAACCATGATCAATGAAACCAATATGGCTAAGCACTTATGGGCAGAAGCAATAAATACAGCATGTTATATTCATAATAGAATCTCTATAAGACCTATTCTAAATAAGACTCCTTATGAATTGTGGAAGAACATAAAGCCCAACATTTCATATTTTCATCCTTTTGGATGTGTTTGTTTCATTCTGAATACTAAAGATCATCTTGGTAAGTTTGATTCTAAGGCACATAAATGTTTCCTTCTTGGATATTTTGAACGCTGTAAAGGCTACAGAGTATACAATACGGAAACATTGGTTGTAGAAGAATCAATCAATATCAGATTTGATGATAAGCTTGGTCTTGAAAAGCCAAAGCAGTTTGAGAAATTTGCAGATATAGATATTGATATATCAGAAGCTGAAGAACCAAGAAGCAAAGTATCAGAAGCTGAAGATCTCAGAAGCAAAGGATCAGAAGATCAAGTTGTTGTGTCTTTAGAGAATCTCAGAATTTTCGAAGAGCCAACAGTCAGAAGGTCTTCAAGACTAACTTCTGCTCACTCAGAAGATGTCATTCTTAAAAAAAAAGATGATCCTATCAGAACTAGATCCTTTCTAAGGAATGGTAGTTAGAACAATTGATCAGAATCAGAAGTTGAGAAGTTCTATCCTTCAACAGAAGCAAATTCTTTGTGACACAACTGTCATCAAGCGCTTTATGATGGTGAACACGTGTTCACACGATAAGTAAAAGCGTGCGTGAAACTGATGGCACGCCGCCATAGGTAACTGTGTAAATCATTTCAAATATCACGTTCTCTCACCTAACATCACTCATAATTTAATGCATTTGATTTCAATTGATTTTGTAACTGTTCATTCTCATAATTTTATTGCATTCTTTTTCAAATCCGTCTCTATATATTCATTTCAAATCTCAACGTTTACTCTTTTTCGCTCTCATTCTCTCTCTTCTTGCATGCATTTCTGCAACCTGTTTGCTCTTTTCTCTAACCCTAAACACAAAACCAAGAAGAAACCTAGTAATCTCAGTAGTGCTCAAATGGCTGCTTCTTCATCGCAAGTAGTTGGTACCTTGTCTCAGCAACATAATCAAGGAGAAGAATAACAGATTGTTACTGTAATCACTTGCTCGATTTTGAGGAATGAGTTAGAAGTGATTTGTGAATTAGTGGTTGATTTTGACAGTCTTGAAGAACATGAGTTTCATCTCAAGGATAACATGCTCTTTCAAGGTTGGACGTCATTATTTTCTGAGTTCTGTGGACCGGTTTACCCAGAACTGGTAAAGGAATTTTGGGTTCATGTTGTGGTAGCCCCTAAAGCCATTATATTCTTTGTTCATGGAATAATGGTCGTCATCAGTGAGAACATTCTGAGAATGATGTTCGACTTAAGAAACCCTGAAGGTGTCTTTGAATTTGATCAGAGAACAGATTGGGATGCCGTTCTGACTGTACTCTACACAGATGTAGAGAATACAAAGCGTGTCAAAGACATGGAGGATCTTTACAAAGTCTGGACCAAGATTCTTCTAGGGTGTTTCTATCACAGAAAATCAACACATTCTCCAGATTTCATCAACAAGGAACAGAAATATATTCTGTACTGCATTGGCACTCAGAAGAAGGTTGATATTATCTATATAATTTTCAATCATATGTGGCATGTTGCAAGGGATTCTAGAAATGCGTTCAGAACGAAGAAAGGAAATATTATTCCTTTTGGAAGAATCATTACCAATCTTCTGGTTCACTCCAAGACTATTGAAGACATGGAATTTCAAGGAATCATCAAGGATCCTGTTATGTCTACAGGAAGTTGCTTGAATGCCTACACCTTGAGAAAGATGAATCTTATTCAAGCTGTTAGAGTCATTCCTCAACCTCTCCCTAGAGCAAGAAGCAGAAGAAGTCCCGTTCTTGATGAGTTTGAAACTTTCTTCAGAAGTGAGCTTCCAGAAGTTAAGGCCAAATACCTTAACACTCTTAAGGAAGGTGGTGCTCAAGATGCCTCTGCTAAAGTTGGTAGTAAGAAAGCTTCTACTTCCAGGCCTGCAGTTTCAGAAGATGTTTCAGAAGCTGCACCAGAAGTTGTTGCTGTAACACCCTGGATTTCCGCTTACCCCGCAGGGCTTTCGGCCTACCAAGCATGTCACCAGCTTAATCAATAATCCCCCCTAGGTCCGCTTATCGGCTGCCCAGGAAATATTGTTTTTGCCTCCCGCAGGAATCGAACCATGTACCTAGGGGTTAAGTACATATTCATAGTAATTCCTGCTACCAATTGAGCTAACTAGCTCAAGTGGTAGCAGGAATTGCTATGAATATGTACTTAACCCCTAGGTACATGGTTCGATTCCTGCGGGAGGCAAAAACAACATTTCCTGGGCAGCCGATAAGCGGACCTAGGGGGGATTATTGATTAAGCTGGTGACATGCTTGGTAGGCCGGAAGCCCCGCGGGGTAAGCGGAAATCCAGGGTGTTACAGTTGCCAATAAAGAAAGAAGGACAAAGCATAAGTTTGATCGTCCTTCTGTTAACCAGGAGAAGGAAACCCAAGAAGAAGTTGTTGCAGTAGTTGATGAGAATGATGCTGAAAGAGAAGTTATTGCTGAAGAAAATCAGGAAGTATTAGTTGAAAATGAAAATACTGATCAAGAAACTGCAGAGAGGAGGAAGAAGAAGAAGAAGAAGAAGAGAAAGTTGAAGAATAAGAAGAATGTAGTAGATGGAAAGGAAGTAGAAAAGAAGAAGAAAAAAGAAAAGAAAATTAATAATAGAAGATTCGGATGAAGAAGAAAATCCAGAAGCTATGAATCAGCAAGAAAAAGTAAATCAAGAAGTAGCAAATCAAGAAGTTGAAGGTCAAGAAGTTGTGGATAGAGAGAAAGAAAGACTGGAAACTGCCAGAAGAAGAGAAATTTCTCTTGGGAAGCCGAAGACTGTGTATGAGAAGAAGAAGAAGCAGAAAAGACTTGAGGCTGAATTTGAAGCTCTTCAGAATATGTCCAAAGGTATACATATTTCTGAACATGTCTCTTCCTATGTTTTAAATTTAGAATCTGTACCAATAGAAGTTCTGGTTACCCCTCAACCAGAAATTCTACCTGAAACAGCCCCATCAGAATCACCTCAACTCACCCATGTTCTCACACCTCCTTCTTCTCCCCAAACCAATGTTCTTACCCCTTGTTCTTCACCTACCACAAACGCTCTCATTCCTCCCTCTCCATCCTCAACCAATGTTGCTTTTTACCATCCCCTTGAGACTCTTGTTCTTGATATCCAACCCCTTCAGACCCTCTTTCCTCCTCGTTCAAATATCTCCACTTCTCAACCTCCTCCTCATGCTAACTATGAACCCATTTCATCCCCCACTCAAAATAATCCCTCCATCTCTGACCTCCCAGAATCTGCATCACATGAGCAACTGCTTCGTGATTGAAATTACACACCCAAGCCTCGTCCTGAACCTGAGTTAGTGGTGTTAGACTCTGAGAATGAAGCCGAATCATATCTTTTTATCGATAGAGAACCTCAACCCTATTTCCTTCTGAAACCAGACTCTGCCAAACTCAAATTCAAATTCCGTAAGGAACTTTCTGTTGGTGTACATTTTGGAGTGGTAAACATTAGGATGCAGGAATGGTTAGATGCCTTGAAAGCTGCATATCAAACCAGGATGGATGATGTGGCTTTCGGAAATATTTGGAGAATCTTCAGAATAAAGATGGACTCTATGTTTCTGGAGCTTCAGAAGAAGTGCATAGCAATAGCCCCAGGTCCTCGCAAGATTCTCAGACCTTATGAAAACTTCTGGCATAATCGTCTTGGAGGCATGCATTGTTTTGAAGAGAAAGCGTTTGTTGATGAACTAGCAGAAGCTTCAAAAGTTGAACAAGAAGCACACTCTCGGGAGATTGTTGTGTGGAAGCCTAAGTTTCCTGTTCTAACTGAAGATTCCCAATGGTTATTCCACTAGCTTAGGGCGAATTCTTTTGAGCAGGCTCCTACCATGACTGTTCCTGAGGCTGTCTACCATTCAGTCGTTGATGCTCCCATTCCTCCAAAGAATCTGGATGAGATTCTTCAGGCTCTAGATAATGGAGATTATGATCTTCCTACCCCAGAATATGATGAGGATGCTTCTATGGAAGAAGCTGATGCTGAGAATCACTCTTCTGAGAAAAGTCCTGTTCAGGAAACTCAAGAAGATGTTCTTAAATTGGATGCTTCTGTTGGATATGCTATCCCACTGAATGCTGGTGGTGAAACTTCTGGTGAATCCTCTCGTCTGGAGAAGATCTTGGAGGCTCTTCAACAGAATCAAGATGTTCTTGCTTCTCGCCTGTGTTAGAACAAGATTTGTTCTGATCAATTATCTTAGTTTTGATGATAACAATAATATGAATTTTGCTTAAGATAACATGGTACTCTAATCCAATGCAATTTCCCTTTCAGGAAATATATATAAAGAGTACGCATAATTCAGCGCTCAGAAGCTTTGTCTCAAGGGTTCAGCATGCAACATCAGAACATGGTCTGGCAAGACATCAGAAGATGGTCGAAGCAGTATCAGAACATGGGTCTATGGAAGCATCAGAAGAACAAGAGATCAGAAGCACTGAAGCTCAGAAGATGGTATCACGCTCAGAAGCACTTCAAGGTCAGAAGATCAGAAGATGCTATGCACCAAGCTGTTTGACTCTGATGATATTCAAACGTTGTATTCACAAACATCAGATCAGAAGGAAGTACAAGTGGCAAGCTACGCTGACTGACAAAAGGAACGTTAAAAGCTATTAAAGGCTACGTCAGTAGACACAGCGTGAACAAGGCTCGAGGTAGTTGACAAAAGCGTATAACATTAAATGCGATGCTGTACGGAACACGCAAAGCATTAAATGCATTCAACGGTCATCTTCTCAACGCCTATAAATATGAAGTTCTGATGAGAAGCAAGGTTAACGATCCTGAACAATATAATTCAAATTAACTTGCTGAAACTCTGTTCAAATCCAAAGCTCAGAATCTTCATCTTCATCAAAGCTCACTACATTGCTTTTGTAATATTTTAGTGATATTAAGCTTAAACGATTAAGAGAAATATCACAGTTGTGATTATCGCTTTTAAGAAGCATTTGTAAACTCTTAGAATTGATTACATTAAGTTGTAAGGAACTAGAGTGATCGTGTTGATCAGAATACTCTAGGAAGTCTTAGGAGTGAACTAAGCAGATTGTAACTAGAGTGATCGTGTTGATCAGTAGACTCTAGAAAAGTCTTAGAGGGTATCTAAGCAGTTGTTCCTGGAGTGATCAGTGTGTGATCAGAAGACTCTGGAAGACTTAGTTGCGGACTAAGTGGAAAACCATTGTAATCCGTGCGATTAGTGGATTAAATCCTCAGTTGAGGTAAATCATCTCTGCGGGGGTGGACTGGAGTAGTTTAGTTAACAACGAACCAGGATAAAAATAACTGTGCAATTTATTTTTATCTGTCAAGTTTTAAAGCTACACTTATTCAAACCCCCCCCTTTCTAAGTGTTTTTCTATCCTTCAATTGGCATCAGAGCGCCGGTTCTAAGGTGCAAGCACTTAACCGTGTTTAGAAAAGATTCAGGAAGAGAAAAACGCTTCAGTAAAAGATGGTTGATGAAAGTGAAAAGTCTACACCTACACCTGCATCTACATCACGCTCTGCTGAGCAATACAACGGTAACAATGGTTATACTAGACCGCCGGTATTTGATGGTGAAAACTTTGAATACTGGAAAGATAAACTGGAAAGTTACTTTCTTGGTCTAGATGGTGATCTATGGGATCTTCTGATGGATGGTTACAAACATCCAGTAAATGCCAGTGGCGTAAAGCTGTCTAGGCAAGAAATGAATGATGATCAGAAGAAGCTGTTCAGGAATCATCATAAATGCAGAACTGTTTTGCTGAATGCTATCTCTCATGCTGAGTATGAGAAGATATCTAACAGGGAAACGGCCTATGACATATATGAGTCCTTGAAAATGACTCATGAAGGAAACGCTCAAGTCAAGGAGACCAAAGCTCTAGCTTTAATCCAGAAGTATGAAGCCTTCAAGATGGAGGATGATGAAGACATTGAAAAGATGTTTTCAAGATTTCAAACTCTTACTGCTGGATTGAGAGTTCTTGACAAGGGATAAACCAAGGCTGATCATGTAAAGAAGATCATCAGAAGCTTACCCAGAAGATGGGGTCCTATGGTAACAGCATTCAAAATTGCGAAGAATCTGAATGAAGTTTCTCTGGAAGAGCTTATCAGTGCCTTGAGAAGTCATGAAATAGAGCTGGACGCAAATGAGCCTCAAAAGAAAGGTAAGTCTATTGCATTAAAATCAAATATCAAGAAATGCACTAACGCTTTTCAGGCTAGAGAAGAAGATCCTGAAGAATCAGAATCTGAAGAAGAAGATGAACTGTCCTTAATCTCCAGAAGGCTAAATCAACTCTGGAAGACCAAGCAGAGGAAGTTCAGAGGCTTCAGAAGTTCAAAGAAATTTGAACGTGGAGAATCTTCTGATGACAGAAGATTTGACAAGAAGAAAGTCATGTGCTATGAATGCAATGAGCCTGGACACTACAAGAATGAATGTCCAAATCTTCAGAAGGAAAATCCCAAGAAGAAGTTTCATAAGAAGAAAAGTCTTATGGCAACCTGGGATGAGTCAGAAGATGATTCTGAAGACGAGCAGGCCAACTGTGCGCTGATGGCGACAGAAGATGACGGATCAGAATCTACATCAGAGTCAGATTCTGAAGAGATATCCTTGACTGCAAAAAGGACAAAGCACAACATGTCATGGTACCTGGACTCTGGATGCTCGCGACACATGACAGGAAGAAGGTCTATGTTCCAAGACCTGGTGCTTAAGTCTGGAGGAGAAGTCAAGTTTGGAGGAGATCAGAAGGGCAAGATAATTGGCTCTGGAACTATAAAGTCTGGTAACTCTCCTTCCATTTCTAATGTACTTCTTGTAGAAGGATTAACACATAACCTCTTATCTATCAGTCAATTAAGTGACAATGGTTATGATATAATCTTTAATCAAGAGTCTTGCAAGGCTGTAAATCAGAAGGATGGCTCAATCCTATTTACAGGCAACAGGAAGAACAACATTTATAAGACAGATCTGCAAGATCTTATGAGTCAGAAGGTGACTTGTCTTATGTCTGTTTCTGAAGAGCAGTGGGTCTGGCACAGAAGATTAGGTCATGCTAGTTTGAGAAAGATTTCTCAGATTAACAAACTGAATCTGGTCAGAGGACTCCCTAATCTGAAATTCAAATCAGACGCTCTTTGTGAAGCATGTCAAAAGGGCAAGTTCTCCAAACCTGCATTCAAGTCCAAGAATGTTGTTTCTACCTCAAGGCCATTAGAACTCTTGCACATTGATCTGTTTGGCCCAGTCAAAACAGCATCTGTCAGAGGGAAGAAATATGGATTAGTCATCGTAGATGATTATAGCCGCTGGACATGGGTAAAATTCTTAAAACACAAGGATGAGACTCATTCAGTGTTCTTTGATTTCTGCATTCAGATTCAATCTGAAAAAGAGTGTAAAATCATAAAGGTTAGAAGTGATCATGGTGGTGAATTTGAGAACAGATCCTTTGAAGAGTTCTTCAAAGAAAATGGTATTGCCCATGATTTCTCTTGTCCTAGAACTCCACAGCAAAATGGGGTTGTAGAACGAAAGAATAGGACTCTGCAAGAAATGGCCAGAACCATGATCAATGAAACCAATATGGCTAAGCATTTCTGGGCAGAAGCAATAAACACTGCATGCTATATTCAGAATAGAATCTCTATCAGACCTATTCTAAATAAGACTCCCTATGAATTGTGGAAGAATAGAAAGCCCAACATTTCATATTTCCATCCTTTTGGATGTGTATGCTTTATTCTGAACACTAAAGTTTATCTTGGTAAGTTTGATTCCAAAGCTCAAAAATGTTTCCTTCTTGGATATTCTGAACGCTCAAAAGGCTACAGAGTATACAATACTGAAACATTGATTGTAGAAGAATCAATCAATATCAGGTTTGATGATAAGCTTGGTTCTGAAAAACCAAAGCAGTTTGATAATTTTGCAGATTGTGATATTGATATATCAGAAGTTGTTGAGCCAAGAAGCAACGCATCAGAAGCAGAGCTTCTCAGAAGCAAAGAATCTGAAGATCAAGTATCAGCTTCTCTGGAGGATCTAAGCATTTCTGAAGAACCATCTGTCAGAAGATCATCCAGACTCATCTCTGGTCATTCAGAAGATGTCATTCTTGGAAAGAAGGATGATCCAATCAGAACAAGAGCATTCCTTAAGAACAATGCAAATTGTCAATTAGGACTTGTATCTTTGATCGAGCCAACTTCTGTTGATCATGCTCTAGAAGATCCAGACTGGATAATTGCTATGCAAGAAGAACTGAATCAGTTTACAAGGAATGATGTTTGGGATCTTGTTCCTAGACCAGATGGATTCAATATAATTGGTACAAAATGGGTCTTCAGAAACAAGCTCAGAATGAGAAGATGAGAAATTCTTACGTATGAGTATCCTTTGAAATGAATTTTTTTTTAGAAGTTCTGATAGAAATCAATTAGAAATTGTGATTCAGTTATTACTAACGCTTCAGTGTCTAAGTTGATTCAGAATCTCTATAAAAGTCAAAACAGCTGTAACTGGCTATCCAGATGGTAAACACGTGTTCACTATTCCTGGACAAGCGTGCGTGCAGTTGAGGGGACGTCTACTTAGGTAACTGTGCAAATCACGTCTTTTGTCATTATCATCTCTCCTCATGTCACGTAACATTAAATGCTTTTCATCATTTACTCTCTTTCAGTTTTCTTTTTATACTCTTCAAACGTTTCTTTTCCCTCTCATATTTCTCTCTCTCTGCATTCGGTTTCTTTTTCGTCTCTCTCTCTCTTTTCATATCATAAACCCTAGCAGTTTCCAATATCTGAAAATCCATCATGAATCCATCGTCAAGCTCTGGGAATCAAGACAATGATAGGAAACAAAAGAGAAAGGCATCTGCTGAACCAGAAACCAAACCTAAAAGAGTTAGGATCTCCTATGACCCTCTCAAAGTGTATCAACCCCTTGACGGTTCCCCTCAATCACCCCCCCTCTTCAAAGACCTCCACCACCTCTTCCTCCTCATTCATCCTCTCGGAACCACCTTCTTCACCATCTGATATCTCCTCTCCTTCAACCCTTCCATCAGATATTTCTTCATCTCTCTCATACCCTTTTCCCACAAGAACACCTAATCCCTATAGTGTTGTTCTTCCCGACTCAAGGTTCACTGTCAACCCTCCAACCCCCACCACTCAAACATATCTGGAGCTTTTACATGCTGATGTAAATGGCTGGTTGGAGATTCTAGGTGCTGCTCACCTTAATCATCTGGATGAGTATGCTACAAACAACCTTTGGAATACCTTTCGTCAGGATTTTCTGGATAAGGCTACAGACACTCAGAGAAGGATTATGTCTGAAGCTCCTGGTGTTCGTGGTCTCCGGTTGGAAGTTGGTGAGAGCAGCCATCACCATCTCATCAGGAACAGAAATGTTCTTGAAAGGAAGATACCAGCAGATGAGTTGGAAGAAGAAAATCTCTGCAGAGACATCGTGGTGTGGAGACCATGGTTTCCTGTGCTGACTGGAGATTTTCAGTGGCTGTTCAATTGGTTCAGAATGAACCCTTCTGAAAAAGCACCTCACATGGTCTTTCCAGTAGTGGTTTATCGTGCTGAAGTTGCTGGTCCTACTCCTCCAACAAACCTAGCAGCTATTCTTCAAGCATTGGAAGATGGAACTTCTGAGCTGCCTGAACCAGAATATGCTAAGGCTCCTTCTGAGTCAGACTCAGATGAGGAAATGGAAGATGCACAAGCTGAAGATCTTCCAGAAGATCACCCTGCTGAGATTGCTGTCCCTCTGGGCAGAAATACTGGTGCTTCTTCTTCTGGTGAAACCTCAGCTCTGATGGAGACCTTGGAAACTCTTCATCAGAATCAAGCTATGCTGGCTTCTCGTTTGGACGCGCAAGAAGCAGCCAATGCTGAGTTTCGTTCCTTCATGACAAGGCAAGCTACAAGCACTGACGGGATTCATGATGTTCTGGCGCGGATTTTGCGTAGGCTAGGATCTTAGTCTTTTGGTCTTTGTAGTTTCCTTTCTTTGTTGCATCTGTTTTCCTGCATTCCTTTCTTGTAATATCTTTTGATTATCAATGAAAAAGTTTCTTTGATTTACATTCCAGTGATTTTATTTGTCGTTTTATGCATCTGAATCTTTTGTAATATTCTTTTTGATGTTATGACAAAAAGGGGGAGAAGATAAATGATAAATGATTTGATTAATCTATCAGTTGCTGGGTAAAGCTCCCACACATTCACTAACAAGAACTGCAAGTTCTACATGGTTTAAGTGTTTTGCAGGTATAAAGAAGTGAAGAAAATATTCAAAGCAAAAAGCAAACACAGAAGCAAAACCATGGAAACTGAAGCAAGCCGAGTGCTGTCAAGCTTCAGATATCATAAGCACTGGAAATAGAATTTGATCCATATTTGTCTATTCATTCTGACAAAATTCTATTTGCTCTGATACATATAATGTTATGGCTCTGATACATTATTTGCTCTGATACATTATTTCAGCCTATATGGCTTTGATTCATATAATGTGTTCAAACATACATTTTATGTTCTAACTCGTTCATGCTGACTTTTGTCGTTTAGTTTTTGTTCTGTAACATTTCAGGATGTAGAGATGCTCAGATGATGCTCTGGTACATTCAACAATGTTATGATACAAATCTAGCATGAAGTGATGTTGGTAGAAATTCAATTCTCTGAAGCTATCCGAGGGAAGCAGAAATCAGAAGCTGCGAATGTTCTAAAGATCCAGAAAACTCAAGTTCTGAAGCTGTCCTGAATGGAAGCAGAAATCAGAAGCTGTGAATGTTCAGAAGATCAAAGAAATTCAAGTTCTGAAGCTGTCCTAGATGGAAGCAGGAATCAGAAGCTGTGAGTGTTCTAAGGATCTAAGGAAATTCTAGTTCTGAAGCTGTCCTATGGAAGCAGAAGTCAGAAGCTATGAATTCTCTGAAGACAAGAAGCTTATATGATCGTCTCTACCGAAATAATCAGGGAAGTCTTTTATTAAAGTTCTTCGAGTATTTATTTCAGGGGGAGATTATTTATCTCAGGGGGAGATTGTTAATCTCAGGGGGAGACACATTCATATGCTTATGCTATAGCTGTGTAATTTGTCTTTTGCCAACTGTTCTTTCTGATCGCAAATTCATATCATTTATATATGTTTTTGTCATCATCAAAAAGGGGGAGATTGTTAGAACAAGATTTGTTCTGATCAATTATCTTAGTTTTGATGATAACAATAATATGAATTTTGCTTAAGATAACATGGTACTCTAATCCAATGCAATTTCCCTTTCAGGAAATATATATAAAGAGTACGCATAATTCAGCGCTCAGAAGCTTTGTCTCAAGGGTTCAGCATGCAACATCAGAACATGGTCTGGCAAGACATCAGAAGATGGTCGAAGCAGTATCAGAACATGGGTCTATGGAAGCATCAGAAGAACAAGAGATCAGAAGCACTGAAGCTCAGAAGATGGTATCACGCTCAGAAGCACTTCAAGGTTAGAAGATCAGAAGATGCTATGCACCAAGCTGTTTGACTCTGATGATATTCAAACGTTGTATTCACAAACATCAGATCAGAAGGAAGTACAAGTGGCAAGCTACGCTGACTGACAAAAGGAACGTTAAAAGCTATTAAAGGCTACGTCAGTAGACACAGCGTGAACAAGGCTCGAGGTAGTTGACAAAAGCGTATAACATTAAATGCGATGCTGTACGGAACACGCAAAGCATTAAATGCATTCAACGGTCATCTTCTCAACGCCTATAAATATGAAGTTCTGATGAGAAGCAAGGTTAACGATCCTGAACAATATAATTCAAATTAACTTGCTGAAACTCTGTTCAAATCCAAAGCTCAGAATCTTCATCTTCATCAAAGCTCACTACATTGCTTTTGTAATATTTTAGTGAGATTAAGCTTAAACGATTAAGAGAAATATCACAGTTGTGATTATCGCTTTTAAGAAGCATTTGTAAACTCTTAGAATTGATTACATTAAGTTGTAAGGAACTAGAGTGATCGTGTTGATCAGAATACTCTAGGAAGTCTTAGGAGTGAACTAAGCAGATTGTAACTAGAGTGATCGTGTTGATCAGTAGACTCTAGAAAAGTCTTAGAGGGTATCTAAGCAGTTGTTCCTGGAGTGATCAGTGTGTGATCAGAAGACTCTGGAAGACTTAGTTGCGGACTAAGTGGAAAACCATTGTAATCCGTGCGATTAGTGGATTAAATCCTCAGTTGAGGTAAATCATCTATGCGGGGGTGGACTGGAGTAGTTTAGTTAACAACGAACCAGGATAAAAATAACTGTGCAATTTATTTTTATCTGTCAAGTTTTAAAGCTACACTTATTCAAACCCCCCCTTTCTAAGTGTTTTTCTATCCTTCAGCCTGGATAAGCATGATGAAGCACATGCATAATTCAGAGACTTCATGAAGAAACAAAATGAAAGCATTGCTGGGATTCACGATATGCTGGCCAAGATCATGTCTAAGCTAGGCTAGTCGTAGTCTTTTGAGTCTTAGTTGTCTCTTTTTCTTGCATCTGTTTTCTTGCGTTGTTTCTTGTATCTTCTAATACCTTCTTATGATCAATGAAATCTTCTTTTCTCTCATATTGTTTGTTTTTCATCTGAATCTTTTATGTTTTTTTGATATTATGACAAAAAGGGGGAGAAAATGTGATAAATGATCTGATTTATATTATCAGTTGCTGGGAGTAAGTCTCCACATTTCTAACAGAATTTGCAAGTTCTATGTCTTTGAGATTTTTGCAGGATTGAAGACATTCTGAAAAAGCTCAACATGAGAAGCAAAGACATGGGGAAAAGCAATTCTATATAGAAACATGCTCAAGGGGTCTGAAGCAAGCTTAGTGCTTCAAGATCAGAAGCAAGAAGGAAGAATGTTCTGATATTCTCGTGGCAGAATATGCTCTAACACATTCTTATACCTTACATGTTCTGATGCATTGTTATGTGTTCTGATACATACTATATGCTCTGATACATATCTTATGTTCTGATTCATTCATGCTCTGAATTTTGTCATTTAGTTTGTTCTGAAACATTTCAGGATGTAGAGATGCTCTGATGATGCTCTGGTATATTCAACAATGTTCTGATACAATCTAGCATGCAATGATTCAAGAAGAAATTCAAAGCTCTGAAGTTGTCCTATGGAAGCAAGAATCAGAAGCTCTGAATGTTCTGAAGTTCTAAGCATATGTGAACGTCTCATCTGAAATGAAAAATACTCAGGGAAGTCTTTTATTTATAAGTTTCTTCCAGTATTTATTCCAGGGGGAGATAATTAATCTAAGGGGGGAGACATATTCACACATTATGTTTATATGCTTATGCTATAACTGTGCAATTGTCTTTAGCCGTCTGATATTCTGATTGCAAATTCATAACATTTATATATGTTTTTGACATCATCAAAAAGGGGGAGATTGTTAGAACAAGATTTGTTCTGATCAATGTTCTTAGTTTTAATGATAACAATGTATAAGAATTTTGCTTGAGACAATGTGGTACTCTAATCCTATGCAATTTCTATTTCAGGAAATATATAAAGAGTATACACAAAATCAACGCAAGAAGCACTGACTCGGAAGGTTCAAGTATGCAACATCAGAACATGCTCTCGCAAGACATCAGAAGATGGTCAAGCAGAATCAGAACATGGTCTATTGAAGCATCAGAAGAACTTGAGATCAGAAGCAGAAGCACTGAAGTTCTGATGGTATCACGCTAGAAGCACTTCAAGGTCGGAAGATAAGAAGATGCTCTGCACAAAGCTGTTTGACTCTGATATATTCAAACGTTGTATCTACAAAGATCAGATCAGAAGCAAGTACAAGATGGCAGACTACGCTGACTGACAAAAGGAATGTTAGAAGCTATTAAAGGCAACGTCAGTTAAAGCAGGAAAAGCAAGGCTCGAGGTAGTTGACAAAAGAGTGAAACATTAAATGCAATGTTGTACAGATCACGCAACGCATTAAATGCTCCTAATGGTCATCTTCTCAAATGCCTATAAATTGAAGTTCTGATGAGAAGCTGAATACACAACTTTGCGCAAACATATAGAAACACTGTCAAATTCAAAAGCTCTCAAACTTCATCTTCAACCTCACTTCATTACTGTTGTAATATCTTAGTGAGATTAAGCTTAAACTTTAAGAGAAATATCACAGTTGTGATTATAGCTTTTAAGAAGCATTGTAATACTCTTGTAAGAATTTGTTTATATTTATTTGTAAGAACTAGAGGAGATCAAGTTGTGATCGAATTCTCTAGAAAGTCTTAGAGGGTATCTAAGCATTGTGTTCCTAGAGTGATCAGGTTGTGATCAGAATACTCTAGAAGACTTAGAGGTTATCTAAGTGGAAAACCATTGTAATCTTGTGTGATTAGTGGATTAAATCCTCAGGTGAGGTAAATCACTCCAAGGGGGTGGACTGGAGTAGTTTAGTTAACAATGAACCAGGATAAAAATCATTGTGCAAATTGTTTTTATCTTAAGAGTTTTAAAGCTACACTTATTCAAACCCCCCTTTCTAAGTGTTTTTCTATCCTTCAGTTATGCTTTCTTCTGATTTTCCGCTGCGTGTATATTATCTTTTTATTAATAAATTATGCATGTTTTGACGGAGTAAGATACTAAGTATGTTTTATCTTTTAAAATTAAGATTTGGGGTTTTAAGGTGTTACATTGCCAATGAAGAGAGTCAATGTTTTTGAAGGTACCAATAAAGGTAAAGCTAAAATTAAAAAGGAGGATGAATAAAAGGGGAAAATGATCGTTTATAGCTTCCATCTCTAGATTTTATCATTTCATTGTGTCTTTCACTAAAGAGTTCCCATGTTTGAAGATTCCATCCAAATGAACTATGAAGAGGAAGATTGCAAAATTGTTGGAAGTAGATATAAAGGTATATCTGCCATCAAAAGAGGAACTAGAACAACCCATTCTAGGCTTTAAAGGCAGAAAAAGCTAAGGGTCATCCCCCAAGAAATATTTCCCTTAATGATAATGGTCACCATGTCTAACTTTGATGTGTCAAGGATCCTCATTGACAGATGAAGCTCCTGCATTATCATATACACCAAAATTTTCAACAATTGAGGCTTAAAGAAAGAAAGGATGCCACCCTACATGGGTACTGATCCACAAGGCTTTAAAGATGACTAACCCGTCCCTAAGGCTCCATTGAACTTATAGACACATTTTGAGAAGGGATTGATGCTAGGACAATGAAAATTGAGTTTCTAGTGTTCCCTTGCAAAAGTGTGTACAATTTCATCATATGGAGGCCATTATTAGTAGCCATTAACATTGTAGCATCTATCGTTCACATGATGAAGAAGTATCACAACTTTCATGACAAACCTGTGATATTTTTGCATACTTGGAAAAAGCACATCGCTGCCTTAGAGCCCCCAAAAGAAACCTAGATGTAACTACCATCTTAGAAAGGAGGAACGTGAACAATCCCAATTCTTGTATTCAGCACCCGCTAGACGTCAACGTCGTGGACTTCGACACACATCTAGAAAAAGCTAGGTCTAAGGATGAACAAGGGATATACAGGGTATTCTTTTTCAATGCCTAAATGAAGCTCCGATATTGGTCCCTGATGAAGATTTAATATTTGTTCAACTAAAAGAAAACATGGCATAAACAGTAAAGAATAAAGGTAACTTCCATAGTTCTGTCAAGGAGGAATTGTCAAATTCCTTAAAGACAATGTTGATATGTTAGATGTATCTCTTAAGGAGATTCTAGGAATTTATCCCAATGTTTCCTATCACCAAATGAATATCAACCCTTCTTTCAAATATGTCGCCTAGAGAAGAAGGTGTCAGTCGTTGGAAAAGGCTAGAGCTACTAAGAGCATTTTCGATGGACTACTCTAGAAAAAATTCATATCAAAGATGAGGTACAAAAAATCGTTGTTCAACGTAGTAATCATAAAGAAAGTATATGGTAAGTGACACATGTACGTGGATTATACAGACCTCAATAAGGTGTCTCCTAAATAATCTTACCTTCTTCCTACATTGACAAATTGATGGATAACCCTGTAGAGTACAAGTTATTATCCTTTATGGATCCCTACTATGGATATAATCATATTGCTATGCATGAGAAAGATAGAGACAAGACAAACTTCATGATAAAACATGCCAATTGGATGAACAATGTAATGTTCTTAGGTTTGAAAAATGTTGGTGCAACATACTAGAGGATGATGAACAAAATCTTCGAGGAAGAAATTAGTGATATGCTGGTGGTATATATGGATGACATGATAGTCAAATCCAATGAAGAGAAATTGCATGAAATCAACCTCACATGTGTATTGTGAAGGATAGAGAAACACTTAGAAAGGGGGGTTTGAATAAGTGTACTTTAAAAACTCTTAAGATAAAAACAATTTCACAATGATTTTTATCCTGGTTCGTTGTTAACGAAACGACTCCAGTCCACCCCCTTAGAGTGATTTACCTAACCTGAGGATTTAATCCACTAATCAATCTTGATTACAATGGTTTTCCACTTAGATACCCTCTAAGTCTTCTAGAGTATTCTGATCACAACCTGATCACTCTAGGAACACAATGCTTAGATACCCTCTAAGACTTTCTAGAGAATCCGATCACAACTTGATCTCCTCTAGTTCTTTACAAATGAATGTAAACAAATTCTTACAAGAGTTATACAATGCTTCTTAAAAAGCTATAATCACAACTGTGATATTTCTCTTAAGTTTAAGCTTAATCTCACTAAGATATTACAACAGTAATGAAGTGAGGTTGAAGATGAAGTTTGAGAGCTTTTGAATTTGACAGCGTTTCTGTATGTTTGCGCAAAGTGTTATATTCAGTTTCTCATAAGAACTTCTATTTATAGGCGTTTGAGAAGATGACCGTTGGGAGCATTTAATGCGTTGCGTGATCCGTACAACATTGCATTTAATGTTTCACTCTTTTGTCAACTACCTCGAGCCTTGCTTTTCCTGCTTTAACTGATTTTGCCTTTAATAGCTTCTAACGTTCCTTTTGTCAGTCAGCATAGCCTGCCATCTTGTACTTGCTTCTGATCTGATCTTTGTAGATACAACGTTTGAATATTATCATAGTCATAACAACTTGGTGCAGAGCATCTTCTTGTCTTCTGACCTTGAAGTGCTTCTAGCGTGGTACCATGAGAACTTCAGTGCTTCTGCTTCTGATCTCAAGTTCTTCTGATGCTTCAATAGACCATGTTCTGATTATGCTTGACCATCTTCTGATGTCTTTCCAGAGCTTGTTCTGATGTTGCATGCTGAACCTTCTGAGTCAGTGCTTCTTGCGCTGATTTTGTGCATACTCTTTATATATTTCCTGAAATGGAAATTGCATAGGATTAGAGTACCACATTGTCTCAAGCAAAATTCATATACATTGTTATCATCAAAACTAAGAATATTGATCAGAACAATTCTTGTTCTAACAATCTCCCCCTTTTTGATGATGACAAAAACATATATAAATGATATGAATTTGCAATCAGAATATCAGATGGCTAAAGACAATTACACAGGTATAGCATAAGCATATAAACATAGTGTGTGAATATGTCTCCCTCTAAGATTAACAATCTCCCCCTGAGATGAATAATCTCCCCCTGAAATAAATACTGGAAGAAATTTATAAATAAAGGACTTCCCTGAGTATTTTCCATTTCAGTTGAGACTTTCACATATGCCTAGAACTTCAGAACATTCAGAGCTTCTGCTTCTTGCTTCCATAGGACAGCTTCAGAGCTTTGAATTTCTTCTTGAATCATTGCATGCTTGATTGTATCAGAACATTGTTGAATGTACCAGAGCATCATCAGATCATCTTTACATCCAAAAATGTTTCAGAACAAACTAGAGAACAGAAGTCAGAGCATGAATGAATCAGAACATAAGATATGTATCAGAGCATATAGTATGTATCAGAACACATAAAATGCATCAAAACATATGAGGGATAAGAATGTGTTAGAGCATATTCTGCCACGAGAATATCAGAACATTCTTCCTTCTTGCTTCTGATCTTGAAGCTTCACAGCACTAAGCTTGCTTCAAATTCCATGAGCATGTTTCTATATAGAATTGCTTTTCACCATGTCTTGCTTCTCATGTTGAGCTTTTTCAAAATGTCTTCAATCCTGAAAAAATCTCAAAGACATAGAACTTGCAAATTTTGTTAGAAATGTGGAAACTTACTCCTAGCAACTGATATAATTAATCAAATCATTTATTACATTTTCTCCCCTTTTTGTCATAACATCAAAATGCATAAAAGATACAGATGAAAAACAAACAAAATGAGAGAAGATAAAGATTAATTGATTGATCAAAATGTATCAGAAGATACATAAGATGAAAGAAAAATAGATGCAAAAACAAAAGAAACAACTAAGACCAAAGGACTACGACTAGACTAGCTTAGAAACTAATCTGGCCAGAAGGTCTTGAATCTCAGAGGTACTTTCAGACTACTTCTTCATGAAGGATCTGGATTCCTCATGTGCTTCATCATGCTTATCCAGGCGAGAAGATAGAACATCTTGATTCTGTTGAAGGGCCTTGATAGCGTTCACCATAACGGAGGGTTCAGCAAAAGAAGATGCACAGCTATCGTTCAGAGGGATAGCATTACCAGAAGCAACATCCAATGTGAGAACATCACCTTGATTTTCCTGAACAGGAACTTCCTCAGTAGGATGATTCTCAACGTCTTGCTTTTCAGCACCAGCTTCTGATACAAAAGCATCTTCAGCATATTTTGGATCAGGGATCTCAGAATCTTCATTCTCTAGAGCTTGAAGAATCTCAGCCAGGTTCTTTGGAGGAATGGGAGCAACAACTTTTGAAGGGTAGACAATTTCACGAATGACCATGTTGGGTGCCTTCTTACAAGGATTTTCCCTTAGCCAGTTGAATAGCCACTAGAAATCTCCAGTCAGAACAGGATATTGAGGCTTCCAAACGATAATCTCCCAAGAATGTGCTTCTTGTTCAGCTGCAGGAACTTCTACCAGTTCATCAGGTTTTCTCTTCAAAGCAATACCTGCCTCCAAGAGGACTATGCTAGAAGTCTTCATAGGATCTTAGGAATCCAATATGACTAGGAGCTTCTGCTATGCATTCCTTCTGAAGCTTCAGAAACTCAAAGTCCATTTTCATTTTGAAGATCCTCTAGAGATTTCTCAATTCAACATCATACATCCTGGCATGATGTGCTGCCTTCAGCGTCTCTAAACCTGTCTGCATTCTCAGATTTAATAGTTCAAAACATACACCAACAGAAAATTCCCTGCGGGATTTCAGTCTGGTGACAGCAAAATCTAGTTTCAGAAAGAAGTAGGGTTGAGGTTCTCTATCAAGAGAGAGATAAGATTCTACTTCTTCTGACTCAGCGTCTAACACTACAAGCTCAGGTTCAGGACGGGGTTTTGGAGTGAAATTGCATTCACGGAACAGTTGTTCTAAAAAATCAGAACTTTTAGATTCTGATTCCGGTGAATCTATCATACCCTAATTTTGACCCCCCCTGAGATGTCACATCTCCAGACTTTTCATCAAATTCAAAACAGATACTCAGAGCAGTCACTTATTCATCTAATACTTAATCAAGGATGTTCAAGGACAAAAGAGCTCAGGAAAAGGATCAATCAATAAAAGGATTAGTCTCCAATACAATCACAGGACTCAAAAATCTTCATTCTATTCACCTATGATTGATTGGGCAATAATCATCTGGGCTCAGGTTTACTTAATTCACCAATCTAGGGTTTTGAGCCCATCAAGGACCATAATCAGGGACCACATTTGGGAAACCCTAAAAAGCTCCAGGAAATCTATCAAATGGTTCAAATATCTTCAAATAATTCATATGACAATATCCATAAAGCATTACACTTCAATTCAAGATCTACAGTCATCACTTTCATGTGGTCGACAATTAGGGTTTTTGACCTAATTCACCAAGATAGTTGACTTTTAATCAGGACATGGATCCAAAACTCAAAACATGATTCAAGAACTTCTATTACCTCAATATAATCCATTCACATCATTCATTTGAGGAGGAGAGTTTGATTCATCATAAAAGTCCAAGATTTGACTTTTAGGATTTTTGGTCAAACCATGACTTTTACAGATCAATATCATCAATATATGATTATTAAAGTCATTTGGCAAAATAAATTCAAGAAAATTCATCATGGATCAAAAAGTCAGGAATTAGGGTTTTTAAGGGTATTTTGGGAACTCAAAATTTTGCTTACGCACTCAAAACACTCCCAAAATGAAAGTTGTAGATCTTGAAAAATAAAACAACATCTTACAATGCAACTTTTTTCAAGAAATCAATCATTTAAGAGATTTGGGGATTTTGAAGTTTTAGGTCATAAAAACTTAGAAAAATTATAAGTGTTTTTAACCTAGTTTTCTTCCAACTTTAGGCCAATTTTTCACAAATCTCCCAAATGATTCTGAAGAAACCCCAAACTAATGAATTGAAGTAGATGTTTAGGGCTTTCCAAATTGTTCTCAACCTTCTCCAAATTCATTTTGAGCTAGGAGTTATGCTTGTTCAAAGTTGGCCTCATGAAGTAAAATTATAGGTCATGTACAATTTGAAACTTTGCAATTTTGTGCATATGGCTTCACTAATGGATGATACACGACCCATAATAAATCTGCAAACATACCATCCATCCATTTACACCATGGCATAAGAATTGAAAAAGATTCCCAAAAGCAAGAACATGTGATTATGTAATCATTACTTTTGAGAATTTATGGTAAGCAATGATTCATCAATTGGAATCTTCTCCTAAGCCAATATAAAGCCTCTACATATTAGAAATGTTCCCCAAGATCAGATGAGATCAATGGATAGGGAGCTAGCTCGGTTTGGCCATCATTGCATTTTGGAGATTCTTTGAATTTCTTCATGGCCAAGAAACCAAAACTCCCTCATTAAGCAAGCTCACTCCCTCAATCTGTGCAGAGACTTTTGCCTATAAATACAAGTGCTATCCTCCATATAATTGACACCAAAGCAACTACGATTCTTGATTTCTCCTTCTTTCTTTCACACTAGAATTTTCAAAGGTTCTTTGGCAAGAAGACTCGGGTTCTTCAAACTAGAGCTTTTCCTTTGAAACTAAGTGTTCTAACCTTTCAAGGGGGTCCATTAGAAGTGATCCAAGCACCTGGAACACTTCTCTAAGTGCAAGAACACCATCTTCACTTTCAATTTGGAGCAAGGTCCGTTGGAGGTCCATAGAGCAATTCAGAAGGTGTCAGGCAAGTCCAAGCATCCAAACAGGTTCCTTAGGGTGTGGTGAAGCTATCCAGATGGTCGCAGCTCATCTGTAAGTTCAGAATCACTAACCTTCATGATCAATTGAAGCTCAAAAGGAAGGTATCGAGTAGGTAACTTCTGAGGTATTCAAGTCACAATAAGCATTCAGATAGCTTTGTTGAGTCCCCAGGAAGTTTTTAGGATCATCCACACAAGCTCAGGAGCTCTCTATCAGTCTCACGACCTTCATTTTCAGAGGTAAGTTTCTCAACTCCGTCTCTTTAATTCGTGTACTCTTTTTGATATATCTCGATACCAGTTTGTTTAGCATCATCAGAAGATTAAAAACCCTCTATCATCATTCATTTATTCATCTTGTTCATCATTTAATTTTAAAAGTAGGGTTCATGTGTTCTTCGTGTCTTCTGAAAAATTAGATAGTTGTAGTTAATATAAATAAATATTAGTTTCATATCTGGATTCGTGAGGAAATTTAGAGCAAAATTCATGTTTACATCATCACGTTTGGTTGAGAAATGAGCAAGTTCAAAAATTCAAAAATGGAAAGCTTGAGGTTAAAGATGAAGATGGTGGGTGGCGCCATTTTTGAATTCTCAGGGGAGAGTTTAAAATATATTTAATTGAAAACGTTTTTTAAACGAATACATCGTTTAGCTCACTTGGTCACATGAGCTTCCACTCTCTCTTCCCACAAGGTCTAGGGTTCGATCCCCCCTCAGACCTTTTGTTTTTATTTTCCATTTTAACACGCGTGTTTCACATATAACCAAATGGAGTCCCTCTTTAGTCACACTGAGCATGTAGCTCAGTTGGCTTTGTTTTGTGTGGTAACCATGAAAGCGTGGGTTCAAGCCTTGGAGGAGACAAATCCTTATTTTTTTTCTATCACTTTTCTCACATATTTTCTTCACAACTTCAACTAATTAATTCACCCTTCAAATTAAATCATTTTTGCTTCATTTTTCACACACTTCTCATTTAATATATCTATTTTGAGGATATACCAAAAAATCATAAAAAATATATTATTTTAGTATGTTTTAATTAGGTTTAAAATCACATATTTTAAGTATGTTTTAATACTTTAAAAATATAAATTTCACTTGATTTTCAAAACCTAATCTCTTGTAAATATTTTTGTGATAAAACCCTAATCATTTAGGTCTTAATTAAGTATAGACTTTGTCATTATCTTAATTAAGTTGACTTTTGTCAAATGTTATAAATTGTTTTCAAATCTCCAATTAAACAGACGATTAAGGTTCAAACAACAAAACCTTGTATCGTTTCAATCATCCTTCAATTGTTTTTTCATAGACAGTAAATAAATCTTTTAGGCCTCTAATAGAGTGTAAGTCCCAACCCCTTTTCATTTTATACAGTCAATAAAACTGTTTTAACAACAGTACCACAATCATTTTCAAACAACTGTTTCTCATGAACAGTAAATAAATCTTTTGGGCCTCTATTAGAGTGTAAGACCCAACACCTTCTTTCTTTTCATAGTTTGTTTTCAAAAACTGTATTTACAAAATATTCTTTCTGTTTTCAAAACATTCTTCTGGTATTTGAAGGGCATTATTCCGGGTGAAACTCTTCAGATACCTATGTGACCTATGTCCATCTTCACTTCTTCTGTTTTCAAAAATCTTTAACTGTTTATCATAAATATTCAACTGTTATCATTAAACAACAAAATTGCTGGTGAGGCTTTATACATACATCTTCAAAGGCTTCCACTCCATCCAGGTTAGGCTTTATAGATTTCAATTTACAGTCTTCATGTAAATTACTGTCAAATATAAATTATTATATATATTGTTTAGAACTACGTCTGAGTGTAAACCTTAGGACAGTTAAACTATATATATATATATATATATATATATATATATATACATATATATATATATATATTATAGGAATATGGCCTAGGATTGAGAATGTCTTCTGATAACACGATTTTATATCGTATATTTAGCTTGAAATTTGTAGATATTTATAGCGTTTTCCGTTTATTATGTTGATTTATTATGATATTATGCGAGTATTTGCTTTGTTTCAGATTTTACACTCTCATTATGACTATTTGTGAAAAGGAGAGGAAATGAGGCTAAAATGACCACTATTTATGCCTAAAAGATGAAAAATGGATGCTGAAGTAAAAAGGAGGTGCAAATAAGGCCCAAATGTGCTAAAGGAGACCCAGAGGCCCAAAGAGACAGACCAGCCCACGAAGAATCAATCATGCGTGGCCCAAATCACACAAGCAAGTGGAGACGCACGTCTCCAACGTCTCATGCCACGTCACCAAAGAGGAGACGCCCGTCTCCAACCACTCCATTTGAGACGCACGTCTCAAGTCGTGTGCTGAGTCTTCCCCAAAAAGTGCAGACGCACGTCTCCAAGTCCCAGTCTGAGAAGTCCCTAGTTTCACGCGTTCCAACTGCAGAAGCTCCCCTATAAATAGAAGCAGTCACTTCAGTTCAAAGTGTCCGATTTCTTGCTAACGAAGTGCTGCCGAAATTGTTCCACGCTTATTATTTTTCTTCCTGCTTTCATTCAAACAGTTTATTTTCTCATAACAATTTCTACACCGGAAATTGTTGTGAACCTTTTATAAATCTAGCCTTACGTTAGATTTATCGTTTTATTTTCCTTGTTTTAATTTCTGTCCGTTTAATTCCAAAGAACGATCCAGCCAACCTGTGGTGGAAGCTCGGTACTTGAAGATTCAATTGCAATTTATTTTATTCAGGTTTATTATTTACCGCCTTTATTTATATTATTATTGCATGATATATTATATGCCATTTAACATGCCTTTTATTATAAGCCAAATTAATTTATGCATGCTTAACCGTATTAATATGTCTGGCTAATTTACTAAGATATCGGTATGTAAAGTAAGTTAACTGTGGGATCCGAAATAAATTGGCTTAATTATGTTTTGTTAACTATCAATTGTTTTTGGTTTGTATGTCTAATTAAATTAGTAAGTCTTAAAACCAATAGAGCGAAAGTTTGAGGGTTTAAGACAGTCAAAGGTTAAAATCAATAGAGCGAAAGTTTGAGATCTTTAACTGGATAGTAGACATAGGATATTAGTTTTAAGGATGGCGAAAGCGTATTAAAACTAATTAGAACTTATTTATTTTCAAAAAGTGTTTTTACACCCGAGCGGGATGGCGAAAGCGTACGTTAGGGATATTAGCATGTTCCGAGTCAACAGAGCGAAAGTTTGAGATTAGGAGATTTAAATAGATAACAACTTCATAAAACAGGCATTTTATTAATTACGTTGTTTCCAAAAAGCTTTTCTGATATCTAATGGGATGGCGAAAGCGTACATTAAGAGTTAGGATAGTAATCTTAATCAACAGAGCGAAAGTTTGAGACGAGGATTTTTAATCAATGGAATTAGTAAAGATTTTTAATCGAATTATGCATAAGCCAATGGACCTTCGGATCACCTTAAGTTAAACGAAATACATACTGATATCCGTCTATTATTATATTTCTTAATTTTCACAATCACTCTCCCT
Source organism: Vicia villosa (assembly GCF_029867415.1). Taxonomy (NCBI): domain Eukaryota; kingdom Viridiplantae; phylum Streptophyta; class Magnoliopsida; order Fabales; family Fabaceae; genus Vicia; species Vicia villosa. The sequence goes on along the minus strand of NC_081180.1, from coordinate 245,135,391 downwards.
TAGGAACAATCAAAATATTAGTAGCCTTAGCTTTACATAGTAACCTTAGATAACGGTAGATCGATTCATAGTCCCTATGGATTCGATATCTTTTAAAACTACACGACACGACTGTGCACTTGCAGTCATCAGATTAATAGACACGTAAAGTCGCGATCAAGGTTTTGGCGCCGTTTCCGGGGATCTATTTAGGTCGATATCGTAACTCACTGTTACACCGTAGAGACTAGGGCAATTCTTTCCTTTCTTTCTGAACGATTGTATGCCAAATACTCGTTCACAAGGAGGAGATTTAATACAACGAATTAACGAGATCGAACGTTTCATTAACGTCAAACGTCGAGCTCGCAATCTTCCCGAAGTAGCACCAATTCCGATTAATCAGGAATTGACCTTTATTGATCAAATCAATCAAATTATCCCGAAGTTAGAGATGGCTGCTATTCGTCCTCTTAGAGACTATGCCGCTCCTTCACGCGCTAAACCGCACTCAAGTATTGCACCATCTGCGATTGAGGCAAACAATTTCGAACTGAAACCTTCGTTGGTACAAGCTGTTCAACATAATCAATTCTCTGGAAGCCCTGCAGACGACCCCAACCTCCATTTATCTGTGTTCGTGCAATATGCCGACACTGTCAAAGCCAACAACGTTAGTTCCAAAGCTATTCGATTACGTCTCTTTCCTTTCTCCTTGAGAGATAGAGCTAGAGCGTGGCTTCAATCCCTGCCTTCTAATTCCATAACTACATGGGACGAACTGAAGAGAGTATTCTTAGCAAGATACTTTCCGCCTAGCAAAACTGCTATGCTAAGAGGTCAAATCAACAGATTTACCCAGAAAGATAATGAATCACTCTTCGAAGCTTGGGAACGATATAAGGACATGCTTAGACTATGCCCTCATCATGGACTCGAACCATGGCTGATCATCCATACTTTCTATGGTGGTCTCCTTTATAACACTAAAATGACTATAGATGCCGCTGCTGGCGGAGCACTAATGGACAAACCCCATGATGAAGCATACAACCTCATAGAGAACATGGCACAAAACCATTACCAATGGGGTGGAGAACGAGCCGCTCTAGAGAAAACCCAAACCAAAGGAGGAATGTACGAAGTAAGTGGTATAGACCGCGTTAACGCTAAAGTAGACGCTTTAACTCAAAAGATCGAAAACTTAACCATCACTCCTTCAGCCATTGTTGCTGCTGTAGCACCTAACTGCGAGATTTGTGGATTAACTGGACATGCAGTTGCCGAATGTCAACTCTTGACTGGAATCCCATCTGATCAAGTAAATTATGCTCAAGGAAACCCTTATTCTAACACGTACAACCCTGGATGGAAAAACCATCTGAACTTTTCATATAAGAACAACAACGCTTTGTACGCGCCTGGACAAGCACCTGCTGTCCCACCTGGCTATCAAAAAGATCCTGTAGCTGCTCAAAACGCCCCTAGGAAGTCAAATCTAGAAATCATGATGGAAACTTTATAGCTTCCCAACAACAAACCAATAAGGACTTCCTAAATCAAAATATCCACAATAGCGAGCAACTAAAACAGTTATCGAACAAAGTAGATGCCTTAGCTACGCATAACAAAATGTTAGAAACTCAAATTTCACAAGTAGCCCAACAACAAGCACCTACTGCTGCCCCTGCTGGCACGTCTCCTGCTCAACCACAACCTAATCCTAAAGGACATGCGAACGCGATAACACTACAAAGTGGAACGAACTACGATGGACCTATCGATCCTAGAACTCAAAATGCACCCATGTCACAACAAGAGCCAAAGGAAACCAAAAAGACATCAACTGATGATCAAACTGCTAAGACCAATGAGAACAACAACGATATGGAACCTGAAAAAGAAAATCTTACGTTCCACCACCACCTTATAAGCCACCAATTCCTTACCCTCAAAGATTAGCTAAATCAAAAACCGAAGTGCAATTTAAAAATTTGTAGAACTTTTGAAACAATTAAACATAACCATACCGTTCACAGAAGCCATAACTGAAATGCCTTCGTACGCTAAATTCTTGAAAGAAATTCTATCAAACAAAAAGAAACTCGAGGATAACGAAACTGTAACACTTACCGCTGAATGTAGCGCTATCATCCAAAATAACATGCCTCCTAAACTAAAAGATCCTGGTAGCTTTTCTATACCCTGCGTAATAGGAAAAACTATTATAGAGAAAGCCTTGTGCGACTTAGGAGCCAGTGTTAGCTTGATGCCTCTTTCAACCTGTAAGAAGCTAAATCTGGGTGAGCTTAAGGAAACGAGAATGTCTCTTCAACTAGCTGACCACTCAGTTAAATACCCTGTAGGAATGTTAGAAAATATCCCTGTTCGTGTAGGCCAATTCTACATCCCAAATGAATTCATCATAATGGATATCCAAGAAGATTCTAACATCCCGATCATATTGGGAAGACCATTCCTAGCAACCGCTGGTGCAATTATAGACGTCAAGTGAGGAAAGCTTACCTTCGAAGTAGGAGAAGAGAAAATAGAATTTATTCTTTCCCAATTACTAAAAGCACCTTCTATAATTGACACCTGCCGCTCAGCCGACATAATCGACGAGTGTGTCAATGAAATAAAATCCGAACTACATAAGGAAACCGAGATCCTAAGAATTCTTATACCGCCAATCTTTGAAGATGACAACTGGCGTGGAGAATATCAAGATAACCACCTGAGTGAATGTTTAGCATTAACTCCTGATCCTATACCTGGGCCTAAGAAACCTGCTATAGAACTGAAAACACTACCTACCGACCTTAGGTACGAATTCCTAGACGAAGAACTAAATCGACCAGTTATAGTTAACGCCAGTTTAGGACAAACCGAGACTGAAAAACTACTCAATGTCCTAAGAAAATACCCAACCATTTTAGGATATAACATGTCGGATCTGAAAGGAATAAGTCCTTCCCTCTGTATGCACCACATTATGCTTGAAGACGATTGTAAAACCTCTAGGGAACATCAAAGACGAATAAATCCTATTATGAGCGATGTGGTTAAAAAGGAAATCCAAAAACTGCTAGAAGCCGGAATAATATATCCAATATCCGATAGTAAATGGGTTAGTCATGTTCATGTCGTACCAAAGAAAGGAGGAGTTACTGTAATCACTAATGCAAAAGGCGAATCTGTAGCACAACATACCCAAACTGGATGGAGAATGTGCCTTGACTATAGGAAGCTAAAAAAAGCCACCAGAAAAGATCATTTCCCTTTACCATTCATAGATCAAATGCTCGAACGCCTAGCTAAACACTCACATTTCTGTTATCTGGATGGATACTCCGGATTTTTCCAAATTCCTATCCACCCTGGCAACCAAGAAAAGACCACGTTTACTTGTCCTTATGGCACGTTCGCTTATAGACGAATGCCTTTTGGACTTTGCAATGCACCCGCAACCTTCCAAAGATGCATGATGGCAATATTTGCCGACTTCCTGGATGGAATAATGGAGGTCTTTATGGACGACTTCTCTGTCTGTGGAGTAAGTTTCGAAACATGTTTAGAGAACCTTGAATTGGTACTTAAACGATGCGTAAGCGTTAACCTAGTCCTTAATTGGGAAAAATGCCATTTCATGGTTCGATAAGGAATCGTACTTGGACACATCGTATCCGATAGAGGGATCGAAGTGGATAAAGCTAAAATCAAAATTATCGAAAACCTTCAACCTCCCAAAACAGTTAGAGAAATAAGAAGTTTTCTAGGACACGCTGGTTTTTACCGACGTTTCATTAAAGATTTCTCTAAAATAACCAAACCCTTAACCGAATTACTAATGAAAGACGCCGAATTTGTTTTTACTGATAAATGCACTGAAGCATTCCATACGCTTAAACAAGAATTAATCTCTGCGCCAATTATGCAACCTCCCGACTGGAACGAACCTTTCGAAATAATGTGCGACACAAGCGATTATGCTGTAAGAGCCGTTCTAGGGCAAAGAAAAAATAAGAACTTACATGTCATATACTATGCAAGTAGAACCCTAGACGAAGCTCAAATGAATTACGCCACGACAGAAAAGGAATTATTAGATGTCGTATTCGCGTTAGACAAGTTCCGTTCTTACCTGGTAGGAGCCAAAATAATCATATAGACTGACCACGCCGCTATTAGATACCTCCTAACCAAGAAAGACGCCAAACTGAGACTGTTGAGACGGATCCTGTTATTACAAGAGTTCAACTTGGAAATTAAAGATAAAAAGGGAACTGAAAATGTCGTAGCAGATCACCTCTCTCGACTAGAAAATCTGAAACCCGAACAAGTACCAATTGACGATGATTTCTCTTATGAAAGACTCATCGCTCAGTTAGAAGCCAACGAATTAGAACCATATCATCCAATCACTAAAACCAATAACTTCGCAGAAGTAGCTTTAACCCGCTCTAACACACCTTGGTATGCAGACTTCGTAAACTACCTAACTGCTGGTGTACTTCCTCCTGATCTAAGTTACCAACAGAAGAAGAAATTTTTCCATGACCTAAAACATTATTATTGGGACGACCCGCTCCTTTTCAAAAGAGGCCCCGATGGAATCTTTAGACGTTGTGTACCCGAGGAAGAAATAGGAAGCATAATAACACACTGTCATTCTGCACCGTGTGGAGGACACCATAGCACATCTAGAACCTGCGCCAAAATCCTTCAATCTGGACTCTTCTGGCCCAACCTATGGAAAGACGTTTATTTTGCTGTATTAAACTGTGATAGATGCCAACGAACCGGAAATATTTCGAGACGAGACGAAATGCCTCAAAAGGGCATTCTAGAAGTAGAAATATTTGACGTCTGGGGAATAGACTTTATGGGTCCGTTTCCATCATCATTCGGAAATCAATATATACTCGTAGCAGTCGATTATGTTTCGAAATGGATAGAAGCTATCGCTTCTCCTACAAACGACACACGAGTAGTTATCAAACTCTTCAAAAACGTCATCTTTCCTAGGTTCGGTGTGCCAAGACTGGTAATTAGCGATGGTGGGTCTCATTTCATTTCAAGAATCCTTGAGAGACTCCTTCGAAAATATGGAGTAAATCATCGAATAGCTACACCATACCATCCACAAACAAGCGGGCAAGTAGAAGTATCTAACCGCGAAATTAAACAAATATTGGAGAAAAATGTTGCTATATCTAGAAAGGATTGGTCAACCAAGTTAAATGAAGCTTTATGGGCTTATAGAACAGCTTTCAAAACTCCAATTGGTACCACCCCATTCAAACTCGTTTATGGAAATCATGCCACCTTCCGGTAGAGTTAGAACATAAAGCCTATTGGGCCATTAAAAATTTAAATCTAAACTACACTGCCGCTGGTGAGAAACGACTTTTGGACATAAACGAATTGGATGAACTTAGACAAGACGCTTACGAGAACGCCAAAATCTATAAAGAGAGAACGAAAAAATGGCATGACAAGCGTATATCTAGGAAAAATTTTAGCATAGGTGATAAAGTGCTTCTATTTAATTCTAGATTAAAATTATTTCCTGGTAAGTTACGATCTAGATGGTCTGGCCCTTTCGAAATCACTAACATATTTCCGAGCGGAGCGATAGAAATTAAAGGAGAAACCGTCAAACCTTTTGTCGTAAATGGGCAACGTCTTAAGTTTTACCATCATCTCGAACATGATGAAAATATCCAAATTTTTAAACTTGACGAGCTGCCCGCTCACTCGAAAAAATAGTTTTCTATTTTAAAATCGTCGAGCTTACGACATAAAACAAAACGCTTGGTGGGAGACAACCCACATTTAATTTTTATTATTATTTTTATTTTTAACTTTTTATTTTTATTTAAATATTCTATTCTATTTTTGAATTATTTTAATTTTAATTTTAATTATTTTTATATTTTTCCTACATTTTATAATAATTACTATTATTATAACCGCTATCTTTAAATCGTGAAAATATTTCCTTTTTATAATTATATTTATTATTATAACTTGTTACATTTTTATTTTATATTTCTCTTTATTTTTCCTTTTTAAAACAACACTAGCCTAGTTCTAACTTAATTTTAATATTTTCAACTTATAGGTTTTCTTAACTACTAACTCGTTAAGATGCAAGAAGTTGACAATATGGAAGTTGTGTTTCGTGGTAGAGGACAAGAAGCGAGATATGCTAAGCAGGCTGAAAGGCAAATGGACTTGACTCGCTATCCTCACCAGCCGACTATGGAAAGACTTGGTATCAAAGAAAGCGTCATGCACTTGCTGAACCAAATCGGTTGGACCGGTTCTCACCTGTTCCGCAAGTTTAGTACTTACCGAAAGCTCACTCTGGAATTCTTGAGCTCCTTGACTTATCTTCCTAACTGTGGACAAGGGTTGAGGAAAGGAGTTATCCTTTTTCGACTCTTTGGTTTGGAATATAATTTTTGCATCCGAGATTTTGCTGAAATGCTAGAACTACCTCATGGATCAGATGCATACACCACAGTAGCTGAAGACAGTCTTGCATACTGGGAGTTGGAAAGATTTTGGGGCAAGATCACTGGAAATGATAATCCTGAAGAGAACGAGTTTCAATCCGAGAACATCCATAACCCTGCTTTCATATACTTGCATAAGATCATCGCTCACTATATTTTCGGTAAACCCGATAATATTACTGAAGTTACTAGAGAAGAGTTATTCATCATGTTCTGCACCTCTCAGAATCGTCCGGTCAACGCCATCGCATTCATGCTAACAAACTTCGAGCGCATCACGCAAGACGAAGTTTCACCTGTTCTAATCGGCGGATTTGTCACTATGATTGCAAACGCTATAGGACTGAGAATACCTCTACTTAGATCGACACCCCTTGGTTCCCACAATTCTATGGACATTCATTTCTGCTTTAATCGAGGTATCATTGGTAACCTTGGACCTGATCGGTTTGATTTACTCATTGATAATAAAGTATTGGATCAGTTCACCTTACCGAGTCCAAGGACAAGTGTGCACAACCCTGCTAACTGGCTTTACTATGGTCAGATTCCTGAAAGAGAAGCCTCACCTAAAACTCCACAAGCTTATGAACATTTTGATAAAGAAATGCACGTATCGGAATCTGAGCCCGACACTCCTCCTGAATACTACGAGCCTTTTCCTGAAGATGAACCGATTCCTGAATATGAACCTCTTTCTGAAGATGAACCCATTCCTGAGTACGAGCCTGAGACTCCTACTGAAGATTCTGCTGAAGACTATACTGAAGATATGACTGATGTCGAGCTTGAATCACAACAACCTGCTGCATCCACCGAATCAGTGAACCAAAGAATTCCTAATCAGAACACACATGAGCAAGCCATCAATGCACTGCAACAAGATGTACAACATGTGTGCAACGAGCTACACACTTTGCAAATGCACTTCTTCGATTTCATCGACACCGTCAATGTTCAATTTGACGAAGTTTTCAAACACATTTATTCTAATGTGCACAACAATAGACGTGGCTAGATGTTACCGCTTAGATTATTAGATTTTGTTTCTAGTTTTAGCAATTTTTAATTTCTAGTTTAGAATTTCATTTTCTGTACTTTTACATTCTGTCAACACTCAGTACGAATTTTAATTTCAAATGCATTATTTTATTCATTACTGCTACTGTGTTATACTGCATTACTATTAACTGCTATATATTCCTGTTTACCATTATTTTGCTGTTTATAGTATGAAACAATGACACTGTTCTGAACTATTATTCTCTAATTAATCCTATATGTCAGAACTGGTCCAAACCCATGCATGCGTGACAACCACCTGACTAAGCTAGGAGACACACGTCTCCAATCATGTGGGACCAGAACCCTGCACGCAAAGGACAGGAGACGCCCGTCTCCATGCCCTGTCCCCCAGCAGACTGACTGCCTGAGACGCGCGTCTCCCAAGGCCAGCAGTCTGTATTTGACCACGCAGAAGCATCTTTCTCTCCCCATTTGAATTTTGAATTTTGAAATTCAAAATTCATCATTCAATACTCCTCATTCTCCCCATTATTTCTTCCATTTAAACACAATAAACCTCATTCATCCTCCATCATTCACCTCTTTAACTCTACGTCATTTCCCATTTCTCCATTCCATTCAAACTTCAAACACCACCATAACTCCATTTTAATTCTACATTAACCACACCATTTTCAAACCTCACTATAAAACCACACCACCACCACACTTCTTCTTCACAACCTCCAAACCATTTTCTACTCTTCTACTCTCCATACTATTTTTCTTTCCAAACACATCATGCCTCCACGTTCAATCATCCGTAGTGTGCGTCCAGAGAGACCACCTCCTAACCTTGCAAATATTATCTTTCGAGAGGATGACAACGATGCTCAAAAAACCAAATACCTCGCATTCTATGAACGTTCAGTTGTTCCCACAAAATTTGTGAACATCGAATGTCTAGAAACTCTTGGTCTCATAGATGGTGTCACTCGTTTGCCCACTAAATCTCGCCTACACCATCTCTGTACCGAACCCGTACCAACTTATGAGCCGCTCGTCTTAGAGTTCTTGAGCTCTTTTAATTACGACACTCCTTCTGATCAACCACTCTTAACCGGTACCATCCAATTTCGGATGTTTAACCGTGAATTTACTCTGGATCAAGAAGCAGTGGCTACATACTTGCATTTTAATAATGCACCAAATGCTCTCCGCACAATCTTTCAAGAACTCGATGGTCGCTCCTGGGAAGAGCTTGCTTTCGAATTTTGGTTCAATCTTACTGGCGAAATTCCTACCGGTTGGAGGACTCTACATGCTTCTCACATTCAAACCCCCGCTATACGTTATTTTCAACGTGTTTTGGGGCACACTGTTTTTGCAAGATCCAACAACCACAAGGTAAACCAAAATGAATTATTTTTCCTCTACTGTGCGCTGAATAATATCCGCTTCAATGCCGCACCTTTTATGCTCCAACACATCCAAGGCTGCATCAACGCCCCCGCTACAAACCCCTTCCTGTTTGGCGGAATTATTACTTCCTTGGCCTGTGCCTTAGGTCTTGGTGATGACCTCATCTTCCTCTCTCATCTCATGATGCCTGCTCAATCACTCGATCTCACCTACTGCCGTGACTCTCACTTGATTTCACCCCGTAATGATGGCCACTACACTTTGGTCGTCAACAAAGTTCTGATTCCTCATGTCGTCCTACCATGCCCAGAGCAAATCAACATCCGTTATGTTCAACGTTGGAGGCTTATTAATGATAATCATCAAGATAACCAACCTGAACATCCTAATGAACTTGTGGATGCAATGGAAGAAGAACTCAACCAAGCACAAGATGATGTCAACCAACCTCCTCAAGACAACCCTCCGCCTATTACTCTTGATGCCATGTATGCTGCAATTCAATGACAAGACCAACTCTTTCAAGCTATGCAGACAAATCAAAACGAAACACTAAGGCTTATTCGAGAGATGCAACAAGAGCACCGTGACTATGCTATTAGGAACGAAGGTCAATACACCGAAATTGCTACTCAATTGCATGATCTTAGCATTCGTGTAAATGGCTCTCCTACTGATAGACGTCGCCGTGTTCGTAAAAGAGGCGCAAGCAGCTCCCGCAACCGCAACACTGAGGAGTAGTTCACATGCATTAAGGACACTGCATCATTTAAGTCTGGGGGAGTCGTATTACTTGCTTTATTTTTATTTTTCCTTTTAGTTTATTTCCCTTCCTTGTAATGTCTTTTCTAATTCAATAAAGAATATTTATGGAATTTCAAGTCTTATATGTATAATTCCGTAGTTATTACAATTTCTTCCATTTTCTTGAGCCATAACAAAATTTTTACTCCTAAACGATAAACGCATAACCCCACACGTTCGAGAAATACGAAGCTACTCAAATACTCAACGCATAGAAATCAATTAATATTCAAAACAATACCCTTATTGTCCCAACACTCTAAAACCCCCAAGTATGCGTAACCGATTTGAATACCCTTTATACCGAAACCATCGACTTTAATTTTTGAAGTAACCCTTATTAGTTTATTCTAGCAGTCGGCACCGTCTTAGATACCAACTACGCAGAGAGTCGATGAATATAAGTGTATGATCCTTATAATAATAATTATGTGATTAACCGCTAATAAGAAATGTGCCTACTAAGTAAGGTGATCCTCACAAGATCATTTAACCTAACGGTCACAAATCTCAAATACAAAGGATTTAAAAACTCATTGTCGATTGGTTCAGAGGATATCTGGTACTGAACTTGGTAGGAAGGACTATTGTCCTATTCCCCACAATCTACAAATGAGCGCTAAGGAGTATACCACATAAATATGCCAGAACTCCATAAGAAGGATCATAGTCACTAACCGACTACTCTGCTATGTACGTGTCAAGATAATGGGCTTAATGTGATTGCGCGCGAATGAAAAGGGTAAAACATGATGACGAGTCAAGGTTAAGCTATAATGGCATGATTCGGATTGGTATGCATGCTAGGAGTTGTCTAGTGTCGCTACTATAAGTTTATTGCTAGGATCTGCAACGTTATTATCAAACAAGAACACTATGTAGTTGAGTATGACCGAACGACGGGGTGGAAGCGTATTTCATTTCGCTGTTCTCCTATCTTTATCTTATTATTTTGATTGAGGACAAGCAAAGGTTCAAGTCTGGGGGAATTTGATAACACGATTTTATATCGTATATTTAGCTTAAAATCCGTAGATATTTATAGCGTTTTCCGTTTATTATGTTGATTTATTATGATATTATGCGAGTATTTGCTTTGTTTCAGGTTTTACACTCTCATTATGACTATTTGTGAAAAGGAGAGGAAATGGGGCTAAAATGACCACTATTTATGCCTAAAAGATGAAAAATGGGTGCTGAAGTGAAAAGGAGGTGCAAATAAGGCCCAAATGTGCTAAAGGAGACCTAAAGGCCCAAAGAAACAGACCAGCCCATGAAGAATCAATTATGCGTGGCCCAAATCACACAAGCAAGTGGAGACGCACGTCTCCAACGTCCCATGCCACGTCACCAAAGAGGAGACGCCCGTCTCCAACCACTCCTAGATTCTCTCCACTTGAGACGCACGTCTCAAGTCGTGTGCTGAGTCTTCCCCAAAAAGTGGAGACGCACGTCTCCAAGTCCCAGTCTGAGAAGTCCCTAGTTTCACGCGTTCCAACTGCAGAAGCTCCCCTATAAATAGAAGCAGTCACTTCAGTTCAAAGTGTTCGATTTCTTGCTAACGAAGTGCTGCCGAAATTGTTCCGCGCTTATTAGTTTTCTTCCTGCTTTCATTCAAACAGTTTATTTTCTCATAACAATTTCTACACCGGAAATTATTGTGAACCTTTTATAAATATAACCAAATGGAGTCCCTCTTTAGTCACATTGAGCGTGTAGCTCAGTTGGCTTTGTTTTGTGTGGTAACCATGAAAGCGTGGGTTCAAGCCTTGGTGGAGACAAATCCTTATTTTTTTTCTATCACTTTTCTCACATATTTTCTTCACAACTTCAACTAATTAATTCACCCTTCAAATTAAATCATTTTTGCTTCATTTTTCACACACTTCTCATTTAATATATCTATTTTGAGGATATACCAAAAAATCATAAAAAATATATTATTTTAGTATGTTTTAATTAGTTTTAAAATCACATATTTTAAGTATGTTTTAATACTTTAAAAATATAAATTTCACTTGATTTTCAAAACCTAACCTCTTGTAAATATTTTTGTGATAATTAAAACCCTAATCATTTAGGTCCTAATTAAGTATAGACTTTGTCATTATCTTAATGAAGTTGACTTTTGTCAAATGTTATAAACTGTTTTCAAATCTCCAATTAAACAGACGATTAAGGTTCAAACAACAAAACCTTGTATCGTTTCAATCATCCTTCAACTGTTTTTTTATAGACAATAAATAAATCTTTTAGGCCTCTAATAGAGTGTAAGTCCCAACCCCTTTTCATTTTATACAGTCAATAAAACTATTTTAACAACAGTATTACAATCATTTTCAAACAACTGTTTCTCATGAACAGTAAATAAATCTTTTGGGCCTCTATTAGAGTGTAAGACCCAACACCTTCTTTCTTTTCATAGTTTGTTTTCAAAAACTATATTTACAAAATATTCTTTCTGTTTTCAAAACATTCTTCTGGTATTTGAAGGGCATTATTTCGGGTGAAACTCTTCAGATACCTATGTGACCTATGTCCATCTTCACTTCTTCTGTTTTCAAAAACCTTTAACTGTTTATCATAAATATTCAACTGTTATCATTAAATAACAAAATTGGTGGTGAGGCTTTGTACATAAATCTTCAAAGGCCTCCACTCCATCCAGGTTAGGCTTTATAGATTTCAATTTACAGTCTTCATGTAAATTACTGTCAAATATAAATTGTTATATATATATTGTTTAGAACTACGTCAGAGTGTAAACCTTAGGACAGTTAAACTCTATATATATATATATATATATATATATATATATATATATATATATATATATATATATATATATATATATTATAGGAATATGGCCTAGGATTGAGAATGTCTTCCCGGTGAAGGCTCTTTCCTAATTAGAGATCTTTTAGTTCAAACTCTCAAGATGAATTATTCCCGGTGAAACATCTTGAAAAAGCCTTAGAACTCAAACTAGGACACATCCACCCAAAGAGGAATTATTCCCGGTGAAACCTCTTACCCATTTGCTTAGAGCCAAAATAAGTTCAAAAACCACATAGCTTTCTCTTGTGCTATAACAAGGACCCTCGATTAGCCTCCTCTTGGGCCTTGTACAAGGACCCACAGGCTTCTTAAAAGCATTCCCAGCTTCCTCTTGAGCTTGTATACAAGGACCCATCAGGTTTCTTATAAACATAGGAACAGGTCTTTAGTCACCTTTTAGCCTATCCTGGTGAGTTTATTCCATGCTTCAAACCAGACTTTAAACAAGCTAAGAATGTCTCAATCTCACATTGAGTACACCTTTTGGAATGAGAGACATGGACAGTCTCTGTCACCCTTATCTTCCATAATTTCCCTTTAGCAGAGTCTAGGATCCATACTTGTTTATCCTTAGTCAGTGTCAGTCTTAATCTTGGGCTTTAAACAAGAAGTCTCAACTAGTAATCTTTCTGTCCAAAACCCCTGGAAAGGGTCAGCCTCCATTCATTCATTCTTTCAAAAGACAAACTCTCCAGCAAAGAAAAACCCCTAGAAAGGGTCAGCCTCCATTCATTCTTTCAAAAGACAATCTCACGAGTCTCAGTTAGTAAAAAACATATTTCTCAATAAAGAGTCAGCCTCAATTTTGGGCTTTGTACATAACACAAAGACTTCTTAGTTTAAGTCAATCCCTAGTAGAGTTATCTCCCAGAGGCAATAAAATAATCAACTAATCAAAAAAGCCTCAAGCTTTGGCCTCATTCAAGCCAGCTAAAAAATAAAATCTTTCAAACAATAGATAGACATAACTCATCTTCATAGGTAGGTATTTATCCTATCTCACCATAAATAAACAATCATTTAAAACAAGCAATCATTTCAAACATTCTCCCATTTAGGACTCGTGAAAGGCATGCTCTGGCTACATCCCAGACTTGTACAACTTTCCCTAATTTGGTTGAGAATCTTTCATTCAAGAGGCATGTGGCTGTCATACTTGATCAACCAAGTAGGCTTCCTCTCTTAATGAAATTTTTTTAGCTTTTCTGTCACTTTAAAAATGTTTGTGGTGGAATAGTAGAAATACCTCTCTGTAGAGATGATTTCATGTCCCTTTACTGTAAAAAGAGATTTAATTCAAGCTTCAACCTTGAGCTTCAAGCAAGGCACCAAAAATCATTAATTTCCTTAATTAGTTCTCCGAACTACAAAAAGCTCTGACTTTCATTAGGGATATGTAGGCATGAGGTTCACAAGGAATCTCAGTGAGCTAATAAAATACCAAAAATAGTCAGTCGGTCTGTCTTTCTTTTCATACAATTCAATTCCTTCTTCTAACACAAAGGAGAAACTTTCCCAATAATAAGCAACAACCACAAACACATAGACACAGAGAAGGTTCCCATAGAGTACTACGGATATGTAGGGTGCTTAAACTCTTCCCTATGTATAACCGACCTCCCGGACTCCAGAATTTCTAGTCTAGGTGAATCCCTACACTTAGCAAACTCCTAGGGTTTATTTGAGATCTTTTTCCCCTTTCCTACTCGTAGGATAATTAAAAAGTTCGTGTGATATCGTCGGAAGAACTGAAACAAAATTCATCCCGCCCCGGGCGCATTCTCCTTCCAAATTTCGCGTGAAGGGTCTAGCGTGCCGTCCTCCCAAGTGAAACGGGGAGGTAAAAAAAACAACCCCACAAAATCAATGGGATTATTTTGAGAAGGGGTCATGATGGGTTCATAGTTAGCATGAGGAGGGGGTTGAGAAGTAGAAATATTTGAGTGAGGAGGAAAACGGGTTTGAAGGGGTTGGATATCAAGAACAAGAGTTTCAAGGGGATGGTCAGAGGCAGTGTTGATTATAGGTGAAGAAGGGGGAGTAAGAACATTTGTACAGGGAGAATAAGGTGGGGTGAGGACATTGGTGTGATGGGGTGATTCTGCTGGGGTTGTTTATGGTTGATTTTCTGGTTGAGGGGTAACCAGAACTTCTGTTGGTACAGGTTCTGAAATTAAAATAGAGACAGAGACAGGTTCAGAGATATGTATACCTTTGGATATCTTCTGAGACCCTTCAGAATCATCTTCAAGCCTTTTTCTTTTCTTCTTCTCATAGACAGATTTTACCTTGCCCAGAGAAATTTCTCTCTTTCTGGCAGTTTCTTTCAGTGGCTCTTCCTTATTCAACTCTTCTTGAAACACTTTTTCTACTTACTGATTCACAGCTTCTAGAAATTCTTCTTCTTCAACAATAACTTCCTTTTTCTTTTTATTTTTCTTCTTCTTCTTCTTTTCAAAATCCTTCTCATCCTCTGCTTTCTTAGACTTACTCTTCTTCTTCTTTTTATCAGCAGCTTCTTGTTCTATATTTTCAACTAAAACATCTTGATTTTCTTCAGCAACAACTTCTTGATTTCCTTCGACTTTAGCTTCTTCAAAATAAAAATTCTTATCATCTTCTGCAGCAGCTACTTCTTGAATTTCCTTCTCCTTGATGACAAAAGGATGATCAAACTTGCGCTTTGTCCTTCTTTCTTTGTTGACAACAACTTCTTGAGCAGCTTCTGAGACATCTTATGAGACTGCATGCCTAGAGGTAGAGGATTTCTTACGACTGACTCCAGCAGGAGCATCATTGGCACCATCTTTCTTGAGAGTGTTAACATATTGAACCTTAACTTCTAACAGCTCACTTTTGAAAAACGTTTCGAATTCCGCAAGAACATGACTTCTTCTGCTTCTTACCCTAGGGAGAGGTTGAGGAACGTTTCTAACAGCTTGAATGAGATTCATCTTTCTCAAGGTGTTGGCGTTTAAGAAACTTCCTGTAGCAATAACAGGATCCTTGAAAATTCCTTGGGCTTCCAAGTCTTCAATAGTCTTGGTATGAACCAGAAGATTGCTAATGATTCTTCCAAAAGGAATAATATTTCTTTTCTTCGTTCTGAAAGCATTTCTGGAGTCCTTTACAGCATGCCACATATGATTGAAAATGATGTAAATGATATTAACCTTCTTCTGAGTACCAATGCAGTACAAAATGTATTGTTGCTCTTTGTTGACAAAGTTTGGAGAATGGGTTGCTTTCCTGTGATAGAAACACCCTAGAAGAATCTTGGTCCAGACTTTGTAAATGACCTTCATATCTTTGACGTCTTTTGTTTTCTTCACATTTGTGTATAGTTCAGTCAGAACAGCATCCCAATCAGTTCTTTTATCAGATTCAAAGACACCAATAGGGTTTCTCAAATCGAACATCATTCTCAGAATATTCTCAGTGATGACAACCATTCTTCTATGAACAAAAGATATAATTGCTTTAGGAGAAACAACGGCATGAACCCAAAAGTCTTTTACCAGTTCTGGATAAACTAGTCCACAAAACTCATAAAATAATGAAGTCCATCCTTGAAAGAGCATGTTATTCTTGAGACGGAACTCATGTTCTTCCAGACTGTCAAAATCAACAATTAACTCACAAATCACTTCTAAATCATTTCTTGGAATCGAGCAAGTGATTACCCGAACAATCTGTTGTTCTTCTCCTTGTTGACGTTGCTGAGAAGAGGAACCAATGACTTGCGATGAAGAAGCAGCCATTTGAGCACAACTGAGATTACTGGATTTCTTCTTGAGTTTGTGTTTAGGGTTAGAGAAAAAAGAAAACAAGTTGCAGAAGTGCATGCAAGAAGAGAGAGAATGAGAGTGAAAAAAGATAAACGTTATGATTTGAAATGAATATATAGAGGCATATTTGAAAAAATAATGCAATAAATTTATGAGAATGAACAGTTACAGAATCAATTGAAATCAAATGCATTAAATGATGAGTGACGTTAGGTGAGAGAACGTGATATTTGAAATGATTCGCACAGTTATCTAGGGCGGCGTCCCATCAGTTCCACGTATGCTTTTACCTATTGTGTGAACATGTGTTCACCATCAGAAAGCGCTTGGTGACAGCTGTTTTACATTGAATTTGCTTCTGATGAAAGGTAGAACTTCTCATCTTCTGATTCTGATCAATTATTTTTACTACCATTCTTTAGAAAAGATCTAGTTCTGATAGGATCATCCTTCTTTCCAAGAATGACATCTTCTGAGTGAGCAGATATGAGTCTAGAAGATCTTCTGACTGTTGGCTCTTCAGAAATTCTGAGATTCTCTAAAGATGCAGCAACTTGATCTTCTGATCCTTTGCTTCTGAGATCTTCGGCTTTTGATACTTTGCTTCTTGGTTCTTCAGCTTTTGAGATTGAGATATCTATATCTGCAAAATTCTCAAACTGCTTTGGCTTTTCAAGACCAAGCTTATCATCAAATCTGATATTGATTGATTCTTCTATAACCAATGTTTCAATATTGTATACTCTGTAGCCTTTAGAGCGTTCAGAATATCCAAGAAGGAAATACTGATGTGCCTTAGAATCAAACTTACCAAGATGATCTTTAGTATTCATAATGAAACAAACACATCCAAAAGGATGAAAATATGAAATGTTGGGCTTTCCGTTCTTCCACAATTCATAAGGAGTATTATTTAGAATAGGTCTTATAGAGATTCTATTCTGAATATAACATGCAGTATTTATTGCTTCTGCCCAGAAATGCTTAGCCATATTGGTTTCATTGATCATGGTTCTGGCCATTTCTTGTAGAGTCCTATTCTTTCGCTTTACAACTCCATTTTGCTGTGGAGTTCTAGGGCAAGAGAAATCATGGGCAATATCATTTTCTTTGAAGAACTCCTCAAAGAATCTGTTCTCAAATTCGCCACCATGATCACTTCTGACCTTTATGATTTTGCACTCCTTCTCAGATTGAATCTGAGTGCAGAATTCAAAGAACACTAAATGAGACTCATCCTTGTGTTTTAAGAACTTTATCCATGTCCAGCGGCTATAATCATCTACGATGACTAATCCATACTTCTTCCCTCTGACAGATGCTGTTTTGACGGGTCCAAACAGATCAATGTGCAGAAGTTCTAGCGGCCTAGAGGAAGAGACAACATTCTTAGATTTGAATGCAGGTTTGGAGAACTTGCCCTTCTGACATGCGTCACAAAGAGCATCTGATTTGTATTTCAGATTTGGGAGCCCTCTGACCAGATTTAGTTTGTTAATCTGATAAATTTTTCTCAAACTAGCATGGCCTAATCTTCTATGCCAGACCCATTGCTCTTCACTAACATACATAAGGCAAGTCACATTCTGATTCTCAAGATCAGAAAGACCAATCTTATAAATGTTGTTCTTTCTCTTGCTTGTAAATAGGATTGAGCCATCCTTCTGACTTACAGCCTTGCAAGACTTTTGATTGAAGATTATGTCATAACCATTGTCACTTAACTGACTTATGTATAATAAGTTATGCGCTAATCCTTCAACAAGAAGTACATTAGATATGGAGGGAGAGTTACCAGTACTTATGGTTCCAGAGCCAATGATCTTGCCCTTCTGATCTCCTCCAAACTTGACTTCTCCAGCAGAATTAAGCACCAGGTCTTGGAACATAGACCTTTTTCCCGTCATGTTTCGCGAGCACCTAGAGTCCAGGTACCATGACATGTTGTGCTTTGTCTTCTTTGCTGCCAAGGATATCTCTTCAGAATATGATTATGATGTAAATTCTGATCCATCTCAACTGTGGCCATCAGTGCAATGTTTGCCTGCTCGCCTTCAAAGTCTGATTCTGATTCTGAATATGAATCATCCCATGTTTCCATAAGACCTTTCTTCTTATGAAACTTCTTCTTGGGATTCTCCTTCTGAAGTTTTGGACACTCATTCTTGTAGTGACCAGGCTCATTGCATTCATAGCATGTGACTTTCTTCTTAACAGATCTTCTACTTCCAGAAGATTCTCCTCGTTCAAGCTTCTTAGAACTTTTGAAGTTCTTGGACTTCCTATGCTCGCTCTTCCACAATTGGTTTACCCTTCCGGAGATCATGGACAGTTCATCTTCTGATTCTGATTCTGATTCTTCAGAATCTTCTTCTTCATCCTGAAAAGCATTAGTGCATTTTTTATAATTAAATTTTAATGCAATAGACTTACCTTTCTTCTGAGGTTCATTAGCATCCAGCTTTATTTCATGACTCCTCAGGGCGCTGATCAGCTCTTCCAAAGAGACTTCATTAAGATCCTTTGCTATCTTGAATGCAGTCACCATTGGGCCCCATCTTCTGGGCAAGCTTTGGATGATCTTCTTGACATGATCAGCTTTAGTGTATCCCTTATCAAGAATTCTTAATCCAGCAGTTAGCGTTTGAAATCTTGAGAACATTTTCTCAATGTTTTCATCATACTCCATCTTGAAGGCTTCATATTTCTAGATCAAAGCAAGAGCTTTAGTCTCCTTGAATTGGGCATTTCCCTCATGAGTCATTTTCAATGATTCATATATATCATAAGCAGTTTCCCTGTTAGATATCTTCTCATATTCAGCGTGAGAGATAGCATTCAGCAAAACAGTCTTACACTTGTGATGATTTTTGAATTCTTTCTTTTGATCATCACTCATTTCATGTGTTGTAAGCTTTACTCCTCTAGCTTTCACTAGATGTTTGTAACCATCCACCAGAAGATCCCATAAATCACCATCTAAACCAAGAAAGTAACTTTCAAGTTTATCTTTCCAATATTCAAAGTTTTCACCATCGAATACTGGTGGTCTAGTGTAGCCATTGTTTCCATTGTTATGCTCAGCAGAGCCAGATGTAGATGCAGCAGGTATAGCAGTCTCACCAGCCATCTTGATTTAAGCGTTTTTCTCTTCCTGAATCTTTTCTAAACACGGTTAAGTGCTTGCACCTTAGAACCAGCGCTCTGATACCAATTGAAAGATAGAAAAACACTTAGAAAGCGGGGGGGGGGGGGGGGGGGGGGTTGAATAAGTGTACTTTAAAAACTCTTAAGATAAAAACAATTGCACAATGATTTTTATCTTGGTTCGTTGTTAACGAAACTACTCCAGTCTACCCCCTTAGAGTGATTTACCTCACCTGAGGATTTAATCCACTAATCAATCTTGATTACAATGGTTTTCCACTTAGATACCCTCTATGTCTTCTAGAGTATTCTGATCACAATCTCAGCACTCTAGGAACACAATGCTTAGATACCCTCTAAGACTTTCTAGAGAATCCGATCACAACTTGATCTCCTCTAGTTCTTTACAAATGAATGTAAACACATTCTTACAAGAGTTATACAATGCTTCTTAAAAAGATATAATCACAACTGTGATATTTCTCTTAAGTTTAAGCTTAATCTCACTAAGATATTACAATAGTAATGAAGTGAGGTTGAAGATGAAGTTTGAGAGCTTTTGAATTTGACAGCGTTTCTGTATGTTTGCGCAAAGTGTTATATTCAGTTTTTCATCAGAACTTCTATTTATAGGCGTTTGAGAAGATGACCGTTGGGAGCATTTAATGCGTTGCGTGATCCGTACAGCATTGCATTTAATGTTTCACTGTTTTGTCAACTACCTCGAGCCTTGCTTTTCCTGCTTTAACTGACTTTGCCTTTAATAGCTTCTAACGTTCCTTTTGTCAGTCAGCGTAGCCTGCCATCTTGTACTTGCTTCTGATATGATCTTTGTAGATACAACGTTTGAATATTATCATAGTCATAACAGCTTGGTGCAGAGCATCTTCTTGTCTTCTAACCTTGAAGTGCTTCTAGCGTGATACCATGAGAACTTCCGTGCTTCTGCTTCTGATCTCAAGTTCTTCTGATGCTTCATATTCAATCGTGTATGGAATTACAACATGGGACTTAATTGAGAGAAGTACACCTTCAGGGTTAAAGCTGGTAAATTCTTGGGATTCTACCTCACAGGAAGGAGAATTTAAGCCAACTCAGATAAATGCAATACGATCATAAAGATGGGAACTTCTTTCATGAAGGAAAGGATAATGAATTTGAATGGGATGCTCATCATTCTCAATAGGTTCATCTATAGATTTTTCCAACATGCACTTTTTTTATACATGCCCTTGAGGAATGAGATACAATTCGAGTGGAAAGAAAAATGTGAGCAAGCCTTCATAGAGGTAAAGCACTCCCTCTCCAAACCCCTAGTCTTATCATGGCTAATGACTCGGGAAACTTTATTCATTTATCTAGCAATCACAGCATAAGTAGTCAATTTTATCCTTTTAATGAGGCAGGAACCAATCAGAATCCAATTTTCTTCAATTCAAAGATGCTAGCGAGTCATGAAATCCACTATCAAAAGAATGAAAATATTTATCTAGCCTTGGTGGTGGCTTCAAGAAAGTTGTGACATTATTTCCTAGCATATTCCATAGTGGCTTGCAGATATCAACCTTTGAAGAAATTTCTTTTCGAAACAGATTTGGAAGGATATATGACTGAGTGGTCCATTGATATCCCAAAGTTCGACAGAGTCGTCATGGATCACCTTGATCATTGCATATTTTAAGATGGGAACTCAATTTTGGGCTAGTCAAAGGCCCAGTAAGACCGCCCCAATTAGACAACTACGCATCCCAATCTAGATAAAACACTTCATTGAGTGATGAGAATGTGTAGCTCTACTTTAGAAAATTGCACTAGAGCACTCCACCACACTCATCTTCAAATTTGACTTACATCTATCACCCTTTTAAAATTCAAGTTGAACCACCTAGGGTGTTACTAACTCTCCCCCATTTATATAAACATAATCGTTGAAGTGTTGACCTTGAAGGTATCATTCCACTCTTTGATCGAAGGAAATCTTATCCACCATACTAGAAGCCTTTCCACGATCCACGATGTTCATCTTCTATATGTTACACATTTTTTATTTTCATACAAAATAATAAATAATATCAGTATAATCTTTGAATTTGTGTGAAATACAAAGAATAATATACAAAATAGTGTGCAAAATAAAAGAATAATTTCATAAGGCGACCGAATTTGTAGAACAAAAAATCAATCAACACAACAAAATTTGAATCATTATTGTGTCAGATTTGATATTTAGTTTGCGACAAACAAACCTTAAAACTAATAATCTCGATGTCGGTGGCCTAGGAAAGCCTACTAAAGATGTTTGTCTTTTTTTTTTTTTTTAATAAACACTAAAGATGTTTGTCCAAATTCTTTTGCCTTGGGATTGAAATTTTATGTGCATTTTCTAATTCAATTTTTTTATTTTTAATTGTGTCCTTTGGATATCGTGTTAAAGATAATTAAATTTTAAAAAAATAAAATGATTTATTTAGAAATAGTCAAAATGTGATTTATTGGCCGACCTCAAAAGGATAATGACACCTACAAACAAATCAACTTGTTACTAGAATGTTCAACCCTACAAATCAACTAGTTACTAGAGTGTTCAACTCTACAGACCAACTAGTTACTAGAGTGTTCAACTTTATAATATATAATGGCTTATAGCGCCTATGGATTCCATGTATCTTTTATTTTTTATTTCAATAGTCAATTTAAGAGATTAAACATTTTGTCTCCTATTGAAGATGTTAGCAACTTTTAGGGGCACTTGCTTATTTATTGCCTTTTCAAAAAACAAACCTCAACATCAAAGAAAGAAGCTAATATGTAGACTTACAAAAATAGTTGGATTTTTGTGGAGGTTGGCTATGTGTGATGCGATCAATATTCGTAGCCTTGTGACTATGTTAACCAAATATATTGAATAATTGGATTATAGTGAATAATTTCTACTATTTATTTATTCATAACATAATAATGGTAATTTGAATATTATATATCGAATATTTATTTTAACATTTATTTTTGTTTATATCTTTTTCTTTCAATCTCTCACGTCACTCATTCTCCATGCATGTGGGTCTGTACGTTAAACTTTTTTTTATGATCTAACAACTTCATTCTAAAATTTTTAAAACTTGGTATATGACTCGAAAACCGATTAATTCAATAGATCAAATTCAACGTCTAGTAGAAAGATTTTATGTCAGCAGATTCAACGGAATTTTTTTTAACACTAATAGAATTTGAACTTTAAATTTGTGAAAGAAAACACACTTTTAGTCCCAAGACCATATGATATCTTGTTTCAATTTTATTATTTTTTAAAACGATGAATAAATTGAAAAAAAGTATTTTGAGTTAATGTTGATTAAGATTATGACGAGAGACAAAATTTAGTCAAGGAAGTTTTTGAAGTAGGGTCGATCATAAATAAAATTTGAGAAGTCGATTATGTTGGAAATTCACAAAAATTTATGATGAATTTCTATCAATTTTGATGAACAAGATTGTTATCACTCACACAATAACAATGAAAATAAGAAAAAAAATTTAAAGAAAAAAAGGATTAGAGTTTTTGTAGAGTTTTTCTCTGCCCACAAACTATAGAAATTCTCTTATTCACTTGCAATGGCAAAATTCTATGAATACAATTGTTATCAAATAACAAAGGTTACTCCCTATTTATAGTTTTAGGTTAACTTTCTCCCTAAGCCAAATAAAACTCAAAACTACAAAAGCCCAAAATAGAATTTAACCTAATTCTAAAAAAAACCTTATTCGAAATCCTATCTAGTAAACTGCCTAGGTATTTCAACACCTCCTTGTATCTGTCGAGCAACCTGCTTCGACACAAAGAATTACACTTTCAACACACCACCTAATTCATTGTGTCTAAGCTATCCATATTCATCATAGCTCATAGTCTTCTAAATACTTCGACCTGCACTCCCTTCGTCATGATGTATGCAATTTGATTCTCAGTTTTGTAGTGTTCGAAGTTCATCTTCCCTTTAGCTACATGCTCTCGAAGATAATGGAACCTCATTTCGATGTGCTTGCTTCGACCATGTGCTATCGGGTTCTTCACCAGGTTGATAGTTGACGTATTGTAGATCTTCATGGTAATTGTCCACGATCTTTACCTGTTATCTCTTCGACCAAGTTCACCATCCATGTTTCTTGATATGCACAAAGGAAACAGTTATGTACTCTGCTTCGCATGATGATAATGTCAATATTGGTTCCTTTTTCGAACTCCAAGCAACTGGTACACCACCTAGCATAAACACATAACCACATGTGGATTTTTGATCCTCAACATCAATACACCAAATCGAATCAGTGTATCCTACTAACTTATAATCTTTTTCTTTATGAGATGCAGGAAACAGAATGCCATAGTCAAGAGTTCGTTTGAGATACCTTAGTATCCTCTTCGCCACTGCTAGATGTGATACCTTTGGCTTCTGCATGAATCTACTTACCATACCTGCAATGTATGCTAAGTCAGGCCTCGTGTGACAAAGGTATCTTAATGACCCAATAAGTCTTCTGTATTGGGTTGGGTCAACATCATCTACATCTACATCTTTCGACAGTAGCAGTCTTGGTTCTGCAGGTGTCGAAGTCGAGTTACATTCTTCCATCTCAAATCTTTTGAGAATTTCTCATGCATATCTTCTTTGATGCATCATAAAAACTCTACTACTCTTGTAGAATTCGACGCCAAGGAAGTATGAAATGTCGCCCATATCACACATTTCGAACTCCTTGCTAAGATCTCCTTCGAAGTCTTCGATCTCTTTCTTGCAGCTACCTGTTATCAACAAATCATCGACATAGAGACATAGTATAGACAATTCACTCTTGTTTCTTCTTACATATACTCCATGCTCAGTTGTGCACTTCACAAACTCCTTCTTCCTTAGGAAACTATCCATCTTCTTACTCCAAGCTCTTGGAGCTTGCTTCAGTCCATACAAGGCTTTATGCAGCCTGTACACCTTTCTCTCTTAGTCTTGTTTCACAAATCCAACTGGTTGTGCAACATATGAAGGATAGAAAAACACTTAGAAAGGGGGGTTTGAATAAGTGTAGTCTAAAAACTTGGACGATAAAAATAAATTGCACAGTTATTTTTATCCTGGTTCGTTGTTAACTAAACTACTCCATTCCACCCCCACGGAGTGATTTACCTCACCTGAGGATTTAATCCACTAATCGTAACAGATTACAATGGTTTTCCACTTAGCCCACTCTTCTAGAGTATCCTGATCACAACCTGATCACTCTAGGAACAAATACTTAGGCACAAGCTAAGACTTTCTTAGAGTATCCTGACCACCACGTGATCACTCTAATTACAACTGCTTAGACACAAGCTAAGACTTCCTAGAGTATCCTGATCAACACTTGATCACTCTAGTTACTTACAAATTAATGTAATCAAATAAGAGTATTACAATTGCTTCTGAAAAGCTATAATCACAACAGTGATATTTCTCTTAAAGATTAAGCTTAATCTCACTAATATATTACAACAGCAATGTAGTGAGCTTTGATGAAGATGAAGTTTCTGAGCTTTGAGTTGAACAACGTTTCAGCAAGTTTTTCAGAATAAGTTCGTTCAGAATTGGTAACCTTGCTTCTCATCAGAACTTCATACTTATAGGCACTTGAGAAGATGACCGTTGGGAGCATTTAATGCTTTGCGTATTCCGTACAGCATTGCATTTAATGTTTCACGCTTTTGTCAACTACCTCGAGCCTTGTTCACGTTGTGTCTACTGACGTTGCCTTTAATAGCTTCTAACGTTCCTTTTGTCAGTTAGCGTAGCCTGCCACCTGTACTTGCTTCTGATCTGTTGTTTGTGTATACAACGTTTGAATATCATCAGAGTCAAACAGCTTGGTGCAAAGCATCTTCTTGTCTTCTGACCTTGAAGTGCTTCTAAGCGTGATACCATGAGAACTTCAATGCTTCTGCTTCTGAACTCAAGTTCTTCTGATGCTTTCATAGACCCATGTTCTGATACTGCCTTGACCATCTTTTGATGTCTTGCCAGACCATGTTCTGATGTTGCATGCTGAACCTTCTGAGTCAAAGCTTCTGAGCGCTGATTTGTGCATACTCTTTATATATTTCCTGAAAGGGAAATTGCAATGTATTAGAGTACCACATTATCTTACACAAAATTCATATCCTTGTTATCATCAAAACTAAGAGTATTGATCAGAACAAATCTTGTTCTAACAATCTCCCCCTTTTTGATGATGACAAAAACATATATAAATGATATGAATTTGCGATCAGAAAGAGCAGACGGCTAAAGACAATTACACAGCTATAGCATAAGCATGTGAATGTGTCTCCCCCTGAGATTAACAATCTCCCCCTGAGATGAATAATCTCCCCCTGAAATTAATACTAGAAGAATTTTATAAATAAAAGACTTCCCTGAGTATTTCAGTAGAGACGTTCACATGTGCTTGATCTTCAGAACATTCATGACTTCTGATTTCTGCTTCCATAGGACAGCGTCAGAACTTTGAATTTCTTTAGATCCTCAGAACATTCACAGCTTCTGATTTCTGCTTCCATCGGACAACTTCAGAACTTGAATTTCTTTGATCTTCAAAATATTCACAGCTTTTGATTTCTGCTTCCATCAAACAGCTTCAGAACTTGAATTTCTTTGATCTTCAAAACATTCACAGCTTCTGACTTCTGCTTCCACTAGGACAGCTTCAGAACTTGAATTTCTTTGATCTTCAGAACATTCACAGCTTCTGACTTCTGCTTCCACTAGGACAACTTCAAAACTTAAATTTCTTTGATCTTCAGAACATTCACAACTTCTGACTTCTGCTTCCATTAGGACAG
The DNA here is from genome assembly GCF_029867415.1 of Vicia villosa. Classification (NCBI taxonomy): domain Eukaryota; kingdom Viridiplantae; phylum Streptophyta; class Magnoliopsida; order Fabales; family Fabaceae; genus Vicia; species Vicia villosa. The sequence continues at coordinate 245,109,016 of NC_081180.1, read as the reverse complement.
CTTCAGAGCTTGAATTTCTTCTTTCATCACTTCATGCTAGAATGTATCAGAATATTGTTGAATGTACCAGAGCATCATCAGAGCATCTCTACATCCTGAAATGTTACAGAAAAAACTAAACGACAAAAATCAACATGAAAGAGTCAGAACATAGAGTATGTTTCATAACACATAATATGTATCAGAGCCATATGGTATGTGTCAGAACACATAGACATAATGTTTCAGATCATATTCTATCATCATAAAGTCTGAACATTCTTCCTTCTTGCTTCTGATTCTGAAGCTTCATAGCACTCAGCTTGCTTCATGAATCCAAGAGCTTGATTCTCTAAAGAATTACTTTTAAAGAGGATCTTCAGTTCCTGCAACAACACAACTTAAAAACATAGAACTTTACAAGTTCTGTTAGTATTGTGGGGCCTTTTCCCGGTAACTGATAATATTAATCAGATCATTTATCATATATTTTCTCCCCCTTTTTGTCATAACATCAAAAAGAATATAAAAGATTCAGATGTAGAAAACAAAAGGAAACACAGGGAAGAAAAAGATGATTTTCATTTAAGTTCAAACAGACAGGTACAAAAGTACACGAAGAGAAGGAAGAAAAGATGCACAAAAACAGATGCAGCAACAACAAAAACAAAACAACTAAGACTCAATCTAAGATGACCCTAGCTTTGATAAGATCTTAGCCAGCATCTCTTGAACCCCATTATTGTGCTCATTCTGCTTCTCTATGAAAGCTCTAAACTCAGCATTGACTAAGCATTGCTCATCCTGGTTCTTCTGAAGAACTTCCAGAGTCCTTGTAAGACGGGAAGGTTCATCAGACGAAGCTTCACAACTTCTATCCAAAGGGATGGCATTGTGATCTGTAGCTTCCATTGAGAGATCATTTGCAGGGATTTCCTCAACAGGAACTGATTCAGCAACATGATCTTCTACATCTGCTTCTTGTATTGAAGCATCTCCATAATCTGCAGCTGGAATCTCAGGATCTCCATTCTCAAGTGCCTGAAGAATGGCAGCTAGATTCCTGGGGGCAGAAGGACCTTCAACTTCTGGTGGGTCAACAACTTCTGGAATGACCAAGCTCGGGTCTTCCTTAGAAGGGTTTTCCCTCAGAAAGTCAAAGAGAGTCTTGAAATCCCCGAGCAGAACTGGATATTGAGGTCTCCAGACCATAATTTCTCTGCAAGGGTTAGCTTCCAATGCAGCAGCCAATCTTGCTACTTCCAATTCATCCACAAAGGGCTTCTCCTCAGCAGCAACACAGTCTTTGAGAGGATGGTAGTATATACCATTATCATCCTCCAGAAGGTATCCAAGGTAACCAGGGGCAGCAGCCACTAATCTCTTTTGTACTCCTATTGCTTCTACTTGAAAATCCTTACGAAAGCTTCTCCAGAGACTTCGTGTAGAAACATCATCCAGACCATTTAGGAATGCATCCTTTAGAAGGTCTATACTGCTAATCACCTCATGTCTGAATAATTCCAGGTAGGTATAGGGTTCAGGTTCAGGCAGATTGAAGGTAAATTTGTAGTCAGGGTAGAGAAGGCAGTAGGGTTTGGATTTTCTGGTAGGTAAGGGATGGGATAAAGAAGGTGAATGTGTGATGGATGAGGAAAAAGGGACATCTGAAGGAATGATTGAAGTAGATGGAGTAACAGAGAGTATAGGTTCAAAAGAGGATGGAGTATTTATGAACGAGATTAGTGAGAGAGATTTATCAGAAGGAGTTGGGGGAAGAATACTCAGAGGTGTGGGGTCAAGAAAGGGAGTGGAAGAAGATGATGGAGAAGGATTTGGTATAGTGAAGTTTACTTTTGGGTTAGAAGGAGGTGAAATGAGAGAAGGTTTAGGGATAGAAGGAGGTGGAGTAAAAACCTGCCTGGAGGCGTATTCAGAAGAAGCACATGAAGATCTGGTTTTGCGAAAAGAGTCTCTGATCGTTTTCTCCCTGCGTTCAGAAGATGCCACTTTGTCAGGATCATAGGTGACCCTTAACTTCTTGGCTTTCTCAGCCTCATCTTCTTGGGCCTTTCTTTTTAGCCTTGCCTGTTGTTCCTTCTTATCCTTCTTCAGAATATCAGCTTTGGACGGGAGTACTCTGCCACGGATCCAAGCAGGACCAACATCTGATTGCTTCCTAACACAGTCTTCTAGGTAAAGCTTGACAGCCTGATGAAGTTCTTTATGAAACAAGGAGACGAATCCTTCAACAGCAACTCTTCTTGACAGAATGTCAGGAAAACTTGTGCACACAAAAGGTACATTCTTAATGAGTTCCAGTCTGAACAAATCAACACCATTGAAGATGGGACCTTGAACTACTCCAAGAAAATGAGACGCATTGAGTTTTCTGATGGAGTCCAGCACTTTGCTTTCAATCAGAATGTCTGAAATCATTCTTTCGAACGGAATAGTCGTTCTTGGAATATGAGGGTACTTCGCCCTTTCATCTTCTCTTGACTCAAAGATAGAAGTTTTCAGATTCTCAAACAGAATATGAGAGATGTTGATCTCTGTCTTTTTGCCAATGCAGAAAAGAGTATACTTGTGAGCCGGACTGATGTAGGAGGAGGAGAGCATCCTCTTTCTATGGTGAAGGGAACCCAGAATAATCTCAGCCCATGCTTTATAAAATGGCCTTAAGGTGCCCGTGTTATGAGAATCAATTCCAAAAGCCAGAGAGATTTGTTTTTCAACTTGAGTCCAGTCAACTGTTGCGTGTTGAAGACCAGACCAACCTTCTTCATCATTAAGATTGTACAGCTTCCTGATGAGCTTTTCAGTGATAACCACTTCATGCCCTATCACGAAAGAAATAATGGCAGTTGGAGTAACCGTTGCATGTACCCAGAAATCCTTCACAAGTTCAGGATAAATTGGTCCAACCAATCTATTAAGGTATTTAGACCAACCTTGCTCAAAGATTCTTACATCACACTTAAAGCCATTTGCTTTTAGATTGTTGATGTCAACAGCAGATTCACATAGAACTTCCAAATCTTCCGAGGGAATTAAGCACGTTTTCAATGGAGCATACTGATATTTGCGTAGCAGAATCTGTGAAGAGGCGAGTCTTTCTGTAGGGTTTGATGAACTTGAAGAAGAGTTCATGATGATTATGCTTTGAGATCAAATCAGAAACTAGGGTTTGAAAACAGATGCAACGAAAGAGATGCGCAAAAGAGAGAAAGAAAAGAAATGAATATGAAGCGGGTTGTTTAAATAATTTGAAAAGAAAAGAGATAAAAGAAACTGTTTAAAAAAGAAATCATTATGTATTAAATGAGAAATGACGTTAGGAAAGAGAGAACGTGGTAAATGAAATAATTTAATACAGTTACCTAGGTCGGCGTCTTTTCAACTGCACGCTTTGTACCAACCGTACAGACACGTGTTCATCATCAGAAAGTAGATGACAACTGTATCTTTCTGAATTTACGCCTTCAGATTCTGATCACTGCTTCTGATTGTCATTCTTAAGAGATGATCTTGTTCTGATTGGATCATCTTTCTTTCCAAGGATCACATCTTCTGAATGAGCTGAGGCAAGTCTAGGTGATCTTCTGACTGTTGGTTCTTCAGAAATCCTGAGATTCTCTAAAGATGCAGCAACTTGATCTTCTGATCTATTGCTTCTGAGACTTCCAGCTTCTGCAGCATTGCTTCTTGGTTCTACAACTTCTGATATATCAATATCTATAGCTGCAAAATTCTCAAGTTGCTTTGGTTTTTCAAGACCAAGCTTATCATCAAACCTGATATTGATTGATTCTTCTACAATCAATGTTTCAGTATTGTATACTCTGTAGCCTTTAGAGCTTTCAGAATATCCAAGAAGGAAACACTTTTGAGCTTTAGAATCAAACTTACCAAGATAATCTTTAGTATTCAGAATAAAACACACACATCCAAAAGGATGAAAATATGAAATGTTGGGATTTCTGTTCTTCCACAATTCATAAGGAGTCTTATTTATAATAGGTCTTATAGAGATTCTATTCTGAATATAGCATGCAGTGTTTATTGCTTCTGCCCAGAAGTGCTTAGCCATATTGGTTTCATTGATCATGGTTCTGGCCATTTCTTGTAGAGTCATATTCTTTCGCTCTACAACTCCATTTTGTTGTGGAGTTCTAGGGCAAGAGAAATCATGGGCAATACCATTTTCTTTGAAGAACTCCTCAAAGAATCTGTTCTCAAATTCGCCACCATGATCACTTCAGACCTTTATGATCTTGCACTCCTTCTCAGATTGAATCTGAGTGCAGAATTCAAAGAACACTGAATGAGACTCATCCGTGTGTTTCAAGAACTTTACCCATGTCCAGCGGCTATAATCATCTACGATGACTAATCCATATTTCTTCCCTCTGACAGATGCTGTTTTGACTGGGCCAAACAGATCAATGTGCAAGAGTTCTAACGGCCTTGAGGAAGAGACAACATTCTTATACTTGAATGCAGGTTTGGAGAACTTGCCCTTCTGACATGCTTCACAAAGAGCATCTGATTTGTATTTCAGATTAGAGAGTCCTCTGACCAGATTTAGTTTGTTAATCTGAGAAATCTTTCTCAAACTAGCATGTCCTAATCTTCTGTGCCATACCCATTGCTCTTCAGAAACAGACATAAGGCAAGTCACCTTCTGCTTCTCAAGATCTGAAAGATTAATCTTATAAATGTTGTTCTTTCTCTTGCCTGTAAATAGGATTGAGCCATCCTTCTGACTTACAGCCTTGCAAGACTTTTGATTGAAGATCATATCATAACCACTGTCACTTAATTGACTTATGGACAATAAGTTATGTGTTAGTCCTTCTACAAGAAGTACATTAGTTATGGAAGGAGAGTTACCAAGACTTATGGTTCCAGAGCCAATGATTTTGCCCTTCTGATCTCCTCCAAACTTGACTTCTCCGCCTGGTTTAAGCACCAGGTCTTGGAATGTAGACTTTCTTCCCGTCATATGTCGCGAGCACCCAGAGTCCAGGTACCATGACATTTTGCTTTTTGTCCTCTTTGCAGCCAAGGATATCTGCAACATAAATTATCTTCTCCTTAGGTACCCATAATTTCTTGGGTCCTTTCTTGTTAGTTCTCCTCAAGTTCTGATTTAACTTTGGTTTAGCAAAATATTTAACAGGAGGAACAACATGATATTATTTAGGTTTGTCAGCATGATATCTCTTAGGATGTGTCACATGCTTCTTGGTGTGAACAGTGTTAAACTTTTGTGCATGTGAAGTGAGCCTAATATCATGTGGATGGCCATATTTGAACTGATCATACAATGGCTTGTATGTGATCTTCAGATCATCAACAGGTTCAAATTTGTGTGAGGTATCACCCTCATAGCCATAACCAAACCTTCTGTTTCCAGAAACACCATATATCATACAAGCAAGATGACTTCTGCCAATACTTCTAGGTAAGAACTTTCTGAAGCTCGAGTCATATTCTTTCAGAATATGATTCATGCTAGGAATGGATTTTTCTGTTTCGGAAGGAGATCCACTATTTTTGGATAGATTTAAAACTTTTTCCTTCAGTTCAGAATTTTCCAATTCCAGCTTCTTAGTTTCAAATTCAAATTGCTTCTTCAGCTTTTTGTATTTGATACTAAGATGAGCTTTGAGTTCCAGAAGTTCTGTTAGACTAGAAACTAACTCTTCTCTAGATAGTTCAGAAAATACCTCTTCAGAATCTGATTCTGATGTAGATTCTGATCCATCATCTTCTGTAACCATCAGCGCGAAGTTGGCTTGTTCTCCTTCAGAGTCTGATTCTAATTCAGATTCAGAATCATCCCATGTTGCCATAAGACCTCTCTTCTTATGAAACTTCTTCTTGGGATTCTCCTTCTGAAGTTTTGGACACTCGTTCTTGTAATATCCAGGCTCATTGCACTCATAGCAGACAACCTTCTTCTTGTCAGATCTTCTGTCACCAGAAAGATTCTCCTCGTTCAAATCTCTTTGAACTTCTGAAGCCTCTAAACTTCCTTTGCTTGCTCTTCCATAGTTGGTTTACCCTTCTGGAGATCATGGACAGTTCATCTTCTTCTTCAGATTCTGATTCTTCAGGATCTTCTTCTCTAGCCTGAAAAGCGTTAGTGCATTTTTTAACATTAGATTTTAAAGCAATAGACTTACCTTTCTTTTGAGGCTCGTTTGCGTGCAGCTCTATTTCATGGCTTCTCAAGGCACTGATAAGCTCTTCCAAAGAAACTTCATTCAAATTCTTGGCAATCTTGAATGCAGTCACCATTGGACCTCATCTTTTGGGTAAGCTTCTGATGATCTTCTTTACATGATCAGCCTTGGTGTAGCCTTTATCCAGAACTCTCAATCCAGCAGTTAGAGTTTGAAATCTTGAGAACATCTTCTCAATATCTTCATCATCCTCCATCTTGAAGGCTTCATATTTCTGGATTAGAGCAAGAGCTTTAGTCTCCTTGACTTGAGCATTTCCCTCATGGGTCATTTTCAATGACTCATATATATCATAGGCAGTTTCCCTGTTAGATATCTTCTCATACTCAGCATGAGAGATAGCATTCAGCAAAACAGTCCTACATTTATGATGATTCTTGAAAAGCTTCTTCTGATCATCATCCATTTCTTGCCTCGTAAGCTTTACGCCACTAGCTTTCACTGGATGTTTGTAACCATCCATCAGAAGATCCCATAGTTCACCATCTAGACCAAGAAAGTAACTTTCCAGTTTATCTTTCCAGTATTCAAAGTTTTCACCATCAAATACTGGTGGTCTAGTATAACCATTGTTACCATTGTATTGCTCAGCAGAGCCAGATGTAGATGCAGGTGGATTTGTTGGAATTTCACCAGCCATCTTTTATTGAAGCGTTTTTCTCTTCCTGAATCTTTTCTAAACACGGTTAAGTGCTTGCACCTTAGAACCGGCGCTCTGATACCAATTGAAGGATAGAAAAACACTTAGAAAGGGGGGGTTTGAATAAGTGTAGTCTAAAAACTTGGACGATACAAATAAATTGCACAGTTATTTTTATCCTGGTTCGTTGTTAACTAAACTACTCCAGTCCACCCCACGGAGTGATTTACCTCACCTGAGGATTTAATCCACTAATCGTAACAGATTACAATGGTTTTCCACTTAGCCCACTCTTCTAGAGTATCCTGATCGCAACCTGATCACTCTAGGAACAAATGCTTAGGCACAAGCTAAGACTTTCTTAGAGTATCCTGACCACCACGTGATCACTCTAATTACAACTGCTTAGACACAAGCTAAGACTTCCTAGAGTATCCTGATCAACACTTGATCACTCTAGTTACTTACAAATTAATGTAATCAAATAAGAGTATTACAATTGCTTCTGAAAAGCTATAATCACAACAGTGATATTTCTCTTAAAGATTAAGCTTAATCTCACTAATATATTACAACAGCAATGTAGTGAGCTTTGATGAAGATAAAGTTTCTGAGCTTTGAGTTGAACAGCGTTTCAGCAAGTTTTTCAGAATAAGTTCGTTTAGAATTGGTAACCTTGCTTCTCATCAGAACTTCATACTTATAGGCACTTGAGAAGATGACCGTTGAGAGCATTTAATGCTTTGCATATTCCGTACAGCATTGCATTTAATGTTTCACGCTTTTGTCAACTACCTCGAGCCTTGTTCACGTTGTGTCTACTGACGTTGCCTTTAATAGCTTCTAACGTTCCTTTTGTCAGTTAGCGTAGCCTGCCACCTGTACTTGCTTCTGATCTGTTGTTTGTGTATACAACGTTTGAATATCATCAGAGTCAAACAGCTTGGTGCAAAGCATCTTCTTGTCTTCTGACCTTGAAGTGCTTCTAAGCGTGATACCATGAGAACTTCAGTGCTTCTACTTCTGAACTCAAGTTCTTCTGATGCTTTCATAGACCCATGTTCTGATACTGCCTTGACCATCTTTTGATGTCTTGCCAGACCATGTTCTGATGTTGCATG